>NC_091155.1:46969870-46984870 GCF_040958095.1 Procambarus clarkii
AATTGACAGAGTGGACATAGACGAAATGTTCACACGGAATAGTAACAGAACGAGAGGACATGGATGGAAGCTTGAAACTCAGATGAGTCACAGAGATGTTAGGAAGTTTTCTTTTAGCGTGAGAGTAGTGGGGAAATGGAATGCACTTCAGGAACAGGTTGTGGAAGCAAATACTATTCATAATTTTAAAACCATGTATGATAGGGAAATGGGACAGGAATCATTGCTGTAAACAACCGATGCTCGAAAGGCGGGATCCAAGAGTCAATGCTCGATCCTGCAGACACAACTAGGTGAGTACAACTAGGTGAGTACACACACACACACACACACACACACACACACACACACACACACACAAGTAAGGAGGCATTTAGGGCGCTTTACACTGCCTACGTAAGGGCAGTCTTAGAGTATGCCGCCTCATCATGGAGTCCCCATCTGAAGAAGCATATAATGAAACTGGAAAAGGTTCAGAGGTTTGCAACGAGACTCGTCCCAGAGCTACGAGGGATGGGGTATGAAGAGCGCCTGAGGGAACTGTGCCTTACGACACTAGAAAGAAGAAGGGAGAGGGGGGACATGATAGGAACGTATAAGATACTCAGAGGAATTGACAGAGTGGACATAGACGAAATGTTCACACGGAATAATAACAGAACGAGAGGACATGGATGGAAGCTTGAAACTCAGATGAGTCACAGAGATGTTAGGAAGTTTTCTTTTAGCGTGAGAGTAGTGGGGAAATGGTATGCACTTCAGGAACAGGTTGTGGAAGCAAATACTATTCATAATTTTAAAACCAGGTATGATAGGGAAATGGGACAGGAGTCATTGCTGTAAACAACCGATGCTCGAAAGGAGGGATCCAAGAGTCAATGCTCGATCCTGCAGACACAACTAGGTGAGTACAACTAGGTGAGTACAACTAGGTGAGTACACACACACACACACACACACACACACACACACACACACACACACACACACACAAGTAAGGAGGCATTTAGGGCGCTTTACACTGCCTACGTAAGGCCAGTCTTAGAGTATGCCGCCTCATCATGGAGTCCCCATCTGAAGAAGCATATAATGAAACTGGAAAAGGTTCAGAGGTTTGCAACGAGACTCGTCCCAGAGCTACGAGGGATGGGGTATGAAGAGCGCCTGAGGGAACTGTGCCTTACGACACTAGAAAGAAGAAGGGAGAGGGGGGACATGATAGGAACGTATAAGATACTCAGAGGAATTGACAGAGTGGACATAGACGAAATGGTCACACGGAATAGTAACAGAACGAGAGGACATGGATGGAAGCTTGAAACTCAGGTGAGTCACAGAGATGTTAGGAAGTTTTCTTTTAGCGTGAGAGTAGTGGGGAAATGGAATGCACTTCAGGAACAGGTTGTGGAAGCAAATACTATTCATAATTTTAAAACCAGGTATGATAGGGAAATGGGACAGGAGTCATTGCTGTAAACAACCGATGCTCGAAAGGCGGGATCCAAGAGTCAATGCTCGATCCTGCAGACACAACTAGGTGAGTACACACACACACACACACACACACACACACACACACACACACACACACACACACACACACACACACACACACACACACAAGTAAGGAGGCATTTAGGGCGCTTTACACTGCCTACGTAAGGCCAGTCTTAGAGTATGCCGCCTCATCATGGAGTCCCCATCTGAAGAAGCATATAATGAAACTGGAAAAGGTTCAGAGGTTTGCAACGAGACTCGTCCCAGAGCTACGAGGGATGGGGTAAGAAGAGCGCCTGAGGGAACTGTGCCTTACGACACTAGAAAGAAGAAGGGAGAGGGGGGACATGATAGGAACGTATAAGATACTCAGAGGAATTGACAGAGTGGACATAGACGAAATGTTCACACGGAATAGTAACAGAACGAGAGGACATGGATGGAAGCTTGAAACTCAGATGAGTCACAGAGATGTTAGGAAGTTTTCTTTTAGCGTGAGAGTAGTGGGGAAATGGAATGTACTTCAGGAACAGGTTGTGGAAGCAAATACTATTCATAATTTTAAAACCAGGTATGATAGGGAAATGGGACAGGAGTCATTGCTGTAAACAACCGATGCTCGAAAGGCGGGATCCAAGAGTCAATGCTCGATCCTGCAGACACAACTAGGTGAGTACAACTAGGTGAGTACACACACACACACACACACACACACACACACACACACACACACACACACACATACACACACACACACACACACACACACAAACACACACACACACACACACACACACACACACACACACACACACACACACACACACACAAGTAAGGAGGCATTTAGGGCGCTTTACACTGCCTACGTAAGGGCAGTCTTAGAGTATGCCGCCTCATCATGAAGTCCCCATCTGAAGAAGCATATAATGAAACTGGAAAAGGTTCAGAGGTTTGCAACGAGACTCGTCCCAGAGCTACGAGGGATGGGGTATGAAGAGCGCCTGAGGGAACTGTGCCTTACGACACTAGAAAGAAGAAGGGAGAGGGGGGACATGATAGGAACGTATAAGATACTCAGAGGAATTGACAAAGTGGACATAGACGAAATGTTCACACGGAATAGTAACAGAACGAGAGGACATGGATGGAAGCTTGAAAGTCAGATGAGTCACAGAGATGTTAGGAAGTTTTCTTTTAGCGTGAGAGTAGTGGGGAAATGGTATGCACTTCAGGAACAGGTTGTGGAAGCAAATACTATTCATAATTTTAAAACCAGGTATGATAGGGAAATGGGACAGGAGTCATTGCTGTAAACAACCAATGCTCGAAAGGAGGGATCCAAGAGTCAATGCTCGATCCTGCAGACACAACTAGGTGAGTACAACTAGGTGAGTACAACTAGGTGAGTACACACACACACACACACACACACACACACACACACACACACACACACACACACACACACACACACACACACACACACACACACACACACACACACAAGTAAGGAGGCATTTAGGGCGCTTTACACTGCCTACGTAAGGCCAGTCTTAGAGTATGCCGCCTCATCATGGAGTCCCCATCTGAAGAAGCATATAATGAAACTGGAAAAGGTTCAGAGGTTTGCAACGAGACTCGTCCCAGAGCTACGAGGGATGGGGTATGAAGAGCGCCTGAGGGAACTGTGCCTTACGACACTAGAAAGAAGAAGGGAGAGGGGGGACATGATAGGAACGTATAAGATACTCAGAGGAATTGACAGAGTGGACATAGACGAAATGTTCACACGGAATAGTAACAGAACGAGAGGACATGGATGGAAGCTTGAAACTCAGATGAGTCACAGAGATGTTAGGAAGTTTTCTTTTAGCGTGAGAGTAGTGGGGAAATGGAATGCACTTCAGGAACAGGTTGTGGAAGCAAATACTATTCATAATTTTAAAACCAGGTATGATAGGGAAATGGGACAGGAGTCATTGCTGTAAACAACCGATGCTCGAAAGGCGGGATCCAAGAGTCAATGCTCGATCCTGCAGACACAACTAGGTAAGTACAACTAGGTGAGTACACACACACACACACACACACACACACACACACACACACACACACACACACACAAGTAAGGAGGCATTTAGGGCGCTTTACACTGCCTACGTAAGGGCAGTCTTAGAGTATGCCGCCTCATCATGGAGTCCCCATCTGAAGAAGCATATAATGAAACTGGAAAAGGTTCAGAGGTTTGCAACGAGACTCGTCCCAGAGCTACGAGGGATGGGGTATGAAGAGCGCCTGAGGGAACTGTGCCTTACGACACTAGAAAGAAGAAGGGAGAGGGGGGACATGATAGGAACGTATATGATACTCAGAGGAATTGACAGAGTGGACATAGACGAAATGTTCACACGGAATAGTAACAGAACGAGAGGACATGGATGGAAGCTTGAAACTCAGATGAGTCACAGAGATGTTAGGAAGTTTTCTTTTAGCGTGAGAGTAGTGGGGAAATGGTATGCACTTCAGGAACAGGTTGTGGAAGCAAATACTATTCATAATTTTAAAACCAGGTATGATAGGGAAATGGGACAGGAGTCATTGCTGTAAACAACCGATGCTCGAAAGGAGGGATCCAAGAGTCAATGCTCGATCCTGCAGACACAACTAGGTGAGTACAACTAGGTGAGTACACACACACACACACACACACACACACACACACACACACACACACACACACACACACACACACACACACACACACACACACAAGTAAGGAGGCATTTAGGGCGCTTTACACTGCCTACGTAAGGCCAGTCTTAGAGTATGCCGCCTCATCATGGAGTACCCATCTGAAGAAGCATATAATGAAACTGGAAAAGGTTCAGAGGTTTGCAACGAGACTCGTCCCAGAGCTACGAGGGATGGGGTAAGAAGAGCGCCTGAGGGAACTGTGCCTTACGACACTAGAAAGAAGAAGGGAGAGGGGGGACATGATAGGAACGTATAAGATACTCAGAGGAATTGACAGAGTGGACATAGACGAAATGTTCACACGGAATAGTAACAGAACGAGAGGACATGGATGGAAGCTTGAAACTCAGATGAGTCACAGAGATGTTAGGAAGTTTTCTTTTAGCGTGAGAGTAGTGGGGAAATGGAATGTACTTCAGGAACAGGTTGTGGAAGCAAATACTATTCATAATTTTAAAACCAGGTATGATAGGGAAATGGGACAGGAGTCATTGCTGTAAACAACCGATGCTCGAAAGGCGGGATCCAAGAGTCAATGCTCGATCCTGCAGACACAACTAGGTGAGTACAACTAGGTGAGTACACACACACACACACACACACACACACACACACACACACACACATACACACACACACACACACACACACACAAACACACACACACACACACACACACACACACACACACACACACACACACACACAAGTAAGGAGGCATTTAGGGCGCTTTACACTGCCTACGTAAGGGCAGTCTTAGAGTATGCCGCCTCATCATGAAGTCCCCATCTGAAGAAGCATATAATGAAACTGGAAAAGGTTCAGAGGTTTGCAACGAGACTCGTCCCAGAGCTACGAGGGATGGGGTATGAAGAGCGCCTGAGGGAACTGTGCCTTACGACACTAGAAAGAAGAAGGGAGAGGGGGGACATGATAGGAACGTATAAGATACTCAGAGGAATTGACAAAGTGGACATAGACGAAATGTTCACACGGAATAGTAACAGAACGAGAGGACATGGATGGAAGCTTGAAACTCAGATGAGTCACAGAGATGTTAGGAAGTTTTCTTTTAGCGTGAGAGTAGTGGGGAAATGGTATGCACTTCAGGAACAGGTTGTGGAAGCAAATACTATTCATAATTTTAAAACCAGGTATGATAGGGAAATGGGACAGGAGTCATTGCTGTAAACAACCGATGCTCGAAAGGAGGGATCCAAGAGTCAATGCTCGATCCTGCAGACACAACTAGGTGAGTACAACTAGGTGAGTACAACTAGGTGAGTACACACACACACACACACACACACACACACACACACACACACACACACACACACACACACACACACACACACACACACACACACACACACACACACACACACACACACACAAGTAAGGAGGCATTTAGGGCGCTTTACACTGCCTACGTAAGGCCAGTCTTAGAGTATGCCGCCTCATCATGGAGTCCCCATCTGAAGAAGCATATAATGAAACTGGAAAAGGTTCAGAGGTTTGCAACGAGACTCATCCCAGAGCTACGAGGGATGGGGTATGAAGAGCGCCTGAGGGAACTGTGCCTTACGACACTAGAAAGAAGAAGGGAGAGGGGGGGACATGATAGGAACGTATAAGATACTCAGAGGAATTGACAGAGTGGACATAGACGAAATGTTCACACGGAATAGTAACAGAACGAGAGGACATGGATGGAAGCTTGAAACTCAGATGAGTCACAGAGATGTTAGGAAGTTTTCTTTTAGCGTGAGAGTAGTGGGGAAATGGAATGCACTTCAGGAACAGGTTGTGGAAGCAAATACTATTCATAATTTTAAAACCAGGTATGATAGGGAAATGGGACAGGAGTCATTGCTGTAAACAACCGATGCTCGAAAGGCGGGATCCAAGAGTCAATGCTCGATCCTGCAGACACAACTAGGTAAGTACAACTAGGTGAGTACACACACACACACACACACACACACACACACACACACACACACACACACACACACACACACACACACACACACACACACAAGTAATGAGGCATTTAGGGCGCTTTACACTGCCTACGTAAGGGCAGTCTTAGAGTATGCCGCCTCATCATGGAGTCCCCATCTGAAGAAGCATATAATGAAACTGGAAAAGGTTCAGAGGTTTGCAACGAGACTCGTCCCAGAGCTACGAGGGATGGGGTATGAAGAGCGCCTGAGGGAACTGTGCCTTACGACACTAGAAAGAAGAAGGGAGAGGGGGGACATGATAGGAACGTATAAGATACTCAGAGGAATTGACAGAGTGGACATAGACGAAATGTTCACACGGAATAGTAACAGAACGAGAGGACATGGATGGAAGCTTGAAACTCAGATGAGTCACAGAGATGTTAGGAAGTTTTCTTTTAGCGTGAGAGTAGTGGGGAAATGGTATGCACTTCAGGAACAGGTTGTGGAAGCAAATACTATTCATAATTTTAAAACCAGGTATGATAGGGAAATGGGACAGGAGTCATTGCTGTAAACAACCGATGCTCGAAAGGAGGGATCCAAGAGTCAATGCTCGATCCTGCAGACACAACTAGGTGAGTACAACTAGGTGAGTACAACTAGGTGAGTACACACACACACACACACACACACACACACACACACACACACACACACACACACACACACACACACACACACACACACACACACACAAGTAAGGAGGCATTTAGGGCGCTTTACACTGCCTATGTAAGGCCAGTCTTAGAGTATGCCGCCTCATCATGGAGTCCCCATCTGAAGAAGCATATAATGAAACTGGAAAAGGTTCAGAGGTTTGCAACGAGACTCGTCCCAGAGCTACGAGGGATGGGGTATGAAGAGCGCCTGAGGGAACTGTGCCTTACGACACTAGAAAGAAGAAGGGAGAGGGGGGACATGATAGGAAACGTATAAGATACTCAGAGGAATTGACAGAGTGGACATAGACGAAATGTTCACACGGAATAGTAACAGAACGAGAGGACATGGATGGAAGCTTGAAACTCAGATGAGTCACAGAGATGTTAGGAAGTTTTCTTTTAGCGTGAGAGTAGTGGGGAAATGGAATGCACTTCAGGAACAGGTTGTGGAAGCAAATACTATTCATAATTTTAAAACCATGTATGATAGGGAAATGGGACAGGAATCATTGCTGTAAACAACCGATGCTCGAAAGGCGGGATCCAAGAGTCAATGCTCGATCCTGCAGACACAACTAGGTGAGTACAACTAGGTGAGTACACACACACACACACACACACACACACACACACACACACACACACACACACACAAGTAAGGAGGCATTTAGGGCGCTTTACACTGCCTACGTAAGGGCAGTCTTAGAGTATGCCGCCTCATCATGGAGTCCCCATCTGAAGAAGCATATAATGAAACTGGAAAAGGTTCAGAGGTTTGCAACGAGACTCGTCCCAGAGCTACGAGGGATGGGGTATGAAGAGCGCCTGAGGGAACTGTGCCTTACGACACTAGAAAGAAGAAGGGAGAGGGGGGACATGATAGGAACGTATAAGATACTCAGAGGAATTGACAGAGTGGACATAGACGAAATGTTCACACGGAATAATAACAGAACGAGAGGACATGGATGGAAGCTTGAAACTCAGATGAGTCACAGAGATGTTAGGAAGTTTTCTTTTAGCGTGAGAGTAGTGGGGAAATGGTATGCACTTCAGGAACAGGTTGTGGAAGCAAATACTATTCATAATTTTAAAACCAGGTATGATAGGGAAATGGGACAGGAGTCATTGCTGTAAACAACCGATGCTCGAAAGGAGGGATCCAAGAGTCAATGCTCGATCCTGCAGACACAACTAGGTGAGTACAACTAGGTGAGTACAACTAGGTGAGTACACACACACACACACACACACACACACACACACACACACACACACACACAAGTAAGGAGGCATTTAGGGCGCTTTACACTGCCTACGTAAGGCCAGTCTTAGAGTATGCCGCCTCATCATGGAGTCCCCATCTGAAGAAGCATATAATGAAACTGGAAAAGGTTCAGAGGTTTGCAACGAGACTCGTCCCAGAGCTACGAGGGATGGGGTATGAAGAGCGCCTGAGGGAACTGTGCCTTACGACACTAGAAAGAAGAAGGGAGAGGGGGGACATGATAGGAACGTATAAGATACTCAGAGGAATTGACAGAGTGGACATAGACGAAATGGTCACACGGAATAGTAACAGAACGAGAGGACATGGATGGAAGCTTGAAACTCAGATGAGTCACAGAGATGTTAGGAAGTTTTCTTTTAGCGTGAGAGTAGTGGGGAAATGGAATGCACTTCAGGAACAGGTTGTGGAAGCAAATACTATTCATAATTTTAAAACCAGGTATGATAGGGAAATGGGACAGGAGTCATTGCTGTAAACAACCGATGCTCGAAAGGCGGGATCCAAGAGTCAATGCTCGATCCTGCAGACACAACTAGGTGAGTACACACACACACACACACACACACACACACACACACACACACACACACACACACACACACACACACACACAAGTAAGGAGGCATTTAGGGCGCTTTACACTGCCTACGTAAGGCCAGTCTTAGAGTATGCCGCCTCATCATGGAGTCCCCATCTGAAGAAGCATATAATGAAACTGGAAAAGGTTCAGAGGTTTGCAACGAGACTCGTCCCAGAGCTACGAGGGATGGGGTAAGAAGAGCGCCTGAGGGAACTGTGCCTTACGACACTAGAAAGAAGAAGGGAGAGGGGGGACATGATAGGAACGTATAAGATACTCAGAGGAATTGACAGAGTGGACATAGACGAAATGTTCACACGGAATAGTAACAGAACGAGAGGACATGGATGGAAGCTTGAAACTCAGATGAGTCACAGAGATGTTAGGAAGTTTTCTTTTAGCGTGAGAGTAGTGGGGAAATGGAATGTACTTCAGGAACAGGTTGTGGAAGCAAATACTATTCATAATTTTAAAACCAGGTATGATAGGGAAATGGGACAGGAGTCATTGCTGTAAACAACCGATGCTCGAAAGGCGGGATCCAAGAGTCAATGCTCGATCCTGCAGACACAACTAGGTGAGTACAACTAGGTGAGTACACACACACACACACACACACACACACACACACACACACACACACACATACACACACACACACACACACACACACAAACACACACACACACACACACACACACACACACACACACACACACACACACACACACACACACAAGTAAGGAGGCATTTAGGGCGCTTTACACTGCCTACGTAAGGGCAGTCTTAGAGTATGCCGCCTCATCATGAAGTCCCCATCTGAAGAAGCATATAATGAAACTGGAAAAGGTTCAGAGGTTTGCAACGAGACTCGTCCCAGAGCTACGAGGGATGGGGTATGAAGAGCGCCTGAGGGAACTGTGCCTTACGACACTAGAAAGAAGAAGGGAGAGGGGGGACATGATAGGAACGTATAAGATACTCAGAGGAATTGACAAAGTGGACATAGACGAAATGTTCACACGGAATAGTAACAGAACGAGAGGACATGGATGGAAGCTTGAAACTCAGATGAGTCACAGAGATGTTAGGAAGTTTTCTTTTAGCGTGAGAGTAGTGGGGAAATGGTATGCACTTCAGGAACAGGTTGTGGAAGCAAATACTATTCATAATTTTAAAACCAGGTATGATAGGGAAATGGGACAGGAGTCATTGCTGTAAACAACCAATGCTCGAAAGGAGGGATCCAAGAGTCAATGCTCGATCCTGCAGACACAACTAGGTGAGTACAACTAGGTGAGTACACACACACACACACACAGACACACACACACACACACACACACACACACACACACACACACACACACACACACACACACACACACACACACACACACAAGTAAGGAGGCATTTAGGGCGCTTTACACTGCCTACGTAAGGCCAGTCTTAGAGTATGCCGCCTCATCATGGAGTACCCATCTGAAGAAGCATATAATGAAACTGGAAAAGGTTCAGAGGTTTGCAACGAGACTCGTCCCAGAGCTACGAGGGATGGGGTATGAAGAGCGCCTGAGGGAACTGTGCCTTACGACACTAGAAAGAAGACGGGTGAGGGGGGACATGATAGGAACGTATAAGATACTCAGAGGAATTGACAGAGTGGACATAGACGAAATGTTCACACGGAATAGTAACAGAACGAGAGGACATTGATGGAAGCTTGAAACTCAGATGAGTCACAGAGATGTTAGGAAGTTTTCTTTTAGCGTGAGAGTAGTGGGGAAATGGAATGCACTTCAGGAACAGGTTGTGGAAGCAAATACTATTCATAATTTTAAAACCAGGTATGATAGGGAAATGGGACAGGAGTCATTGCTGTAAACAACCGATGCTCGAAAGGCGGGATCCAAGAGTCAATGCTCGATCCTTCAGACACAACTAGGTGAGTACAACTAGGTGAGTACACACACACACACACACACACAAACACACACACACACACACACACACACACACACACACACACACACACAAGTAAGGAGGCATTTAGGGCGCTTTACACTGCCTATGTAAGGCCAGTCTTAGAGTATGCCGCCTCATCATGGAGTCCCCATCTGAAGAAGCATATAATGAAACTGGAAAAGGTTCAGAGGTTTGCAACGAGACTCGTCCCAGAGCTACGAGGGATGGGGTATGAAGAGCGCCTGAGGTAACTGTGCCTTACGACACTAGAAAGAAGAAGGGAGAGGGGGGACATGATAGGAACGTATAAGATACTCAGAGGAATTGACAGAGTGGACATAGACGAAATGTTCACACGGAAAAGTAACAGAACGAGAGGACATGGATGGAAGCTTGAAACTCAGATGAGTCACAGAGATGTTAGGAAGTTTTCTTTTAGCGTGAGAGTAGTGGGGAAATGGAATGCACTTCAGGAACAGGTTGTGGAAGCAAATACTATTCATAATTTTAAAACCATGTATGATAGGGAAATGGGACAGGAGTCATTGCTGTAAACAACCGATGCTCGAAAGGCGGGATCCAAGAGTCAATGCTCGATCCTGCAGACACAACTAGGTGAGTACAACTAGGTGAGTACACACACACACACACACCCACACACACACACACACACACACACACACACACACACACACACACACACACAAGTAAGGAGGCATTTAGGGCGCTTTACACTGCCTACGTAAGGCCAGTCTTAGAGTATGCCGCCTCATCATGGAGTCCCCATCTGAAGAAGCATATAATGAAACTGGAAAAGGTTCAGAGGTTTGCAACGAGACTCGTCCCAGAGCTACGAGGGATGGGGTATGAAGAGCGCCTGAGGGAACTGTGCCTTACGACACTAGAAAGAAGAAGGGAGAGGGGGGACATGATAGGAACGTATAAGATACTCAGAGGAATTGACAGAGTGGACATAGACGAAATGTTCACACGGAATAGTAACAGAACGAGAGGACATGGATGGAAGCTTGAAACTCAGATGAGTCACAGAGATGTTAGGAAGTTTTCTTTTAGCGTGAGAGTAGTGGGGAAATGGAATGCACTTCAGGAACAGGTTGTGGAAGCAAATACTATTCATAATTTTAAAACCAGGTATGATAGGGAAATGGGACAGGAGTCATTGCTGTAAACAACCGATGCTCGAATGGCGGGATCCAAGAGTCAATGCTCGATCCTGCAGACACAACTAGGTGAGTACAACTAGGTGAGTACACACACACACACACACACACACACACACACACACACACACACACACACACACACACACACACACACACACACACACACACACACACAGACACACACACACACACACACACACACACACACACACACACACACACACACACACAAGTAAGGAGGCATTTAGGGCGCTTTACACTGCCTACGTAAGGCCAGTCTTAGAGTATGCCGCCTCATCATGGAGTCCCCATCTGAAGAAGCATATAATGAAACTGGAAAAGGTTCAGAGGTTTGCAACGAGACTCGTCCCAGAGCTACGAGGGATGGGGTATGAAGAGCGCCTGAGGGAACTGGGCCTTACGACACTAGAAAGAAGAAGTGAGAGGGGGGACATGATAGGAACGTATAAGATACTCAGAGGAATTGACAGAGTGGACATAGACGAAATATTCACACGGAATAGTAACAGAACGAGAGGACATGGATGGAAGCTTGAAACTCAGATGAGTCACAGAGATGTTAGGAAGTTTTCTTTTAGCGTGAGAGTAGTAGGGAAATGGAATGCACTTCAGGAACAGGTTGTGTAAGCAAATACTATTCATAATTTTAAAACCAGGTATGATAGGGAAATGGGACAGGAGTCATTGCTGTAAACAACCGATGCTCGAAAGGCGGGATCCAAGAGTCAATGCTCGATCCTGCAGACACAACTAGGTGAGTACAACTAGGTGAGTACACACACACACACACACACACACACACACACACACACACACACACACACACACACACACACACACACACACACACACACACACACACACACACACACACACACACACACAAGTAAGGAGGCATTTAGGGTGCTTTACACTGCCTACGTAAGGCCAGTCTTAGAGTATGCCGCCTCATCATGGAGTCCCCATCTGAAGAAGCATATAATGAAACTGGAAAAGGTTCAGAGGTTTGCAACGAGACTCGTCCCAGAGCTACGAGGGATGGGGTATGAAGAGCGCCTGAGGGAACTGTGCCTTACGACACTAGAAAGAATAAGGGAGAGGGGGGACATGATAGGAACGTATAAGATACTCAGAGGAATTGACAGAGTGGACATAGACGAAATGTTCACACGGAATAGTAACAGAACGAGAGGACATGGATGGAAGCTTGAAACTCAGATGAGTCACAGAGATGTTAGGAAGTTTTCTTTTAGCGTGAGAGTAGTGGGGAAATGGAATGCACTTCAGGAACAGGTTGTGGAAGCAAATACTATTCATAATTTTAAAACCAGGTATGATAGGGAAATGGGACAGGAGTCATTGCTGTAAACAACCGATGCTCGAAAGGCGGGATCCAAGAGTCAATGCTCGATCCTGCAGACACAACTAGGTGAGTACACACACACACACACACACACACACACACACACACACACACACACACACACACACACACACACACACACACAAGTAAGGAGGCATTTAGGGCGCTTTACACTGCCTACGTAAGGCCAGTCTTAGAGTATGCCGCCTCATCATGGAGTCCCCATCTAAAGAAGCATATAATGAAACTGGAAAAGGTTCAGAGGTTTGCAACGAGACTCGTCCCAGAGCTACGAGGGATGGGGTATGAAGAGCGCCTGAGGGAACTGTGCCTTACGACACTAGAAAGAAGAAGGGAGAGGGGGGACATGATAGGAACGTATAAGATACTCAGAGGAATTGACAGAGTGGACATAGACGAAATGTTCACACGGAATAGTAACAGAACGAGAGGACATGGATGGAAGCTTGAAACTCAGATGAGTCACAGAGATGTTAGGAAGTTTTCTTTTAGCGTGAGAGTAGTGGGGAAATGGAATGCACTTCAGGAACAGGTTGTGGAAGCAAATACTATTCATAATTTTAAAACCAGGTATGATAGGGAAATGGGACAGGAGTCATTGCTGTAAACAACCGATGCTCGAAAGGAGGGATCCAAGAGTCAATGCTCGATCCTGCAGACACAACTAGGTGAGTACAACTAGGTGAGTACACACACTCACACACACACACACACACACACACACACACACACACAACACACACACACACACACACACAACCCACACACACACACACACCACACACACACACACACAAGTAAGGAGGCATTTAGGGCGCTTTTACACTGCCTACGTAAGGCCAGTCTTAGAGTATGCCGCCTCATCATGGAGTCCCCATCTGAAGAAGCATATAATGAAACTGGAAAATGTTCAGAGGTTTGCAACGAGACTCGTCCCAGAGCTACGAGGGATGGGGTATGAAGAGCGCCTGAGAGAACTGTGCCTTACGACACTAGAAAGAAGAAGGGAGAGGGGGGACATGATAGGAACGTATAAGATACTCAGAGGAATTGACAGAGTGGACATAGACGAAATATTCACACGGAATAGTAACAGAACGAGAGGACATGGATGGAAGCTTGAAACTCAGATGAGTCACAGAGATGTTAGGAAGTTTTCTTTTAGCGTGAGAGTAGTGGGGAAATGGAATGCACTTCAGGAACAGGTTGTGTAAGCAAATACTATTCATAATTTTAAAACCAGGTATGATAGGGAAATGGGACAGGAGTCATTGCTGTAAACAACCGATGCTCGAAAGGCGGGATCCAAGAGTCAATGCTCGATCCTGCAGACACAACTAGGTGAGTACAACTAGGTGAGTACACACACACACACACACCACACACACACACACACACACACACACACACACACACACACACACACACACACACACACACACACACACACACACACACACACACACACACACAAGTAAGGAGGCATTTAGGGCTGCTTTACACTGCCTACGTAAGGCCAGTCTTAGAGTATGCCGCCTCATCATGGAGTCCCCATCTGAAGAAGCATATAATGAAACTGGAAAAGGTTCAGAGGTTTGCAACGAGACTCGTCCCAGAGCTACGAGGGATGGGGTATGAAGAGCGCCTGAG
>NC_091155.1:46989870-47000264 GCF_040958095.1 Procambarus clarkii
AGCATATAATGAAACTGGAAAGGTTCAGAGGTTTGCAACGAGACTCGTCCCAGAGCTACGAGGGATGGGTATGAAGAGCGCCTGAGGGAACTGTGCCTTACGACACTAGAAAGAAGAAGGGAGAGGGGGGACATGATAGGAACGTATAAGATACTCAGAGGAATTGACAGAGTGGACATAAACGAAATGTTCACACGGAATAGTAACAGAACGAGAGGACATGGATGGAAGCTTCAAACTCAGATGAGTCACAGAGATGTTAGGAAGTTTTCTTTTAGCGTGAGAGTAGTGGGGAAATGGAATGCACTTCAGGAACAGGTTGTGGAAGCAAATACTATTCATAATTTTAAAACCAGGTATGATAGGGAAATGGGACAGGAGTCATTGCTGTAAACAACCGATGCTCGAAAGGCGGGATCCAAGAGTCAATGCTCGATCCTGCAGACACAACTAGGTGAGTACAACTAGGTGAGTACACACACACACACACAACACACACACACACACACACACACACCACACACACACACACACACACAAGTAAGGAGGCATTTAGGGCGCTTTACACTGCCTACGTAAGGGCAGTCTTAGGGTATGCCGCCTCATCATGGAGTCCCCATCTGAAGAAGCATATAATGAAACTGGAAAAGGTTCAGAGGTTTGCAACGAGACTCGTCTCAGAGCTACGAGGGATGGGGTATGAAGAGCGCCTGAGGGAACAGTGCCTTACGACACTAGAAAGAAGCAGGGAGAGGGGGGACATGATAGGAACGTATAAGATACTCAGAGGAATTGACAGAGTGGACATAGACGAAATGTTCACACGGAATAGTAACAGAACGAGAGGACATTGATGGAAGCTTGAAACTCAGATGAGTCACAGAGATGTTAGGAAGTTTTTTTTAGCGTGAGAGTAGTGGGGAAATGGAATGCACTTCAGGAACAGGTTGTGGAAGCAAATACAATTCATAATTTTAAAACCAGGTATGATAGGGAAATGGGACAGGAGTCATTGCTGTAAACAACCGATGCTCGAAAGGCGGGATCCAAGAGTCAATGCTCGATCCTGCAGACACAACTAGGTGAGTACAACTAGGTGAGTACACACACACACACACACACACACACACACACACACACACACACACAAGTAAGGAGGCATTTAGGGCGCTTTACACTGCCTACGTAAGGGCAGTCTTAGAGTATGCCGCCTCATCATGGAGTCCCCATCTGAAGAAGCATATAATGAAACTGGAAAAGGTTCAGAGGTTTGCAACGAGACTCGTCCCAGAGCTACGAGGGATGGGGTATGAAGAGCGCCTGAGGGAACTGTGCCTTACGACACTAGAAAGAAGAAGGGAGAGGGGGGACATGATAGGAACGTATAAGATACTCAGAGGAATTGACAGAGTGGACATAGACGAAATGTTCACACGGAATAGTAACAGAACGAGAGGACATGGATGGAAGCTTGAAATTCAGATGAGTCACAGAGATGTTAGGAAGTTTTCTTTTAGCGTGAGAGTAGTGGGAAATGGAATGCACTTCAGGAACAGGTTGTGGAAGCAAATACTATTCATAATTTTAAAACCAGGTATGATAGGGAAATGGGACAGGAGTCATTGCTGTAAACAACCGATGCTCGAAAGGCGGGATCCAAGAGTCAATGCTCGATCCTGCAGACACAACTAGGTGAGTACAACTAGGTGAGTACACACACACACACACACACACACACACACACACACACCACACACACCACACACACACACACACACAAGTAAGGAGGCATTTAGGGCGCTTTACACTGCCTACGTAAGGCCAGTCTTAGAGTATGCCGCCTCATCATGGAGTCCCCATCTGAAGAAGCATATAATGAAACTGGAAAAGGTTCAGAGGTTTGCAACGAGACTCGTCCCAGAGCTACGAGGGATGGGGTATGAAGAGCGCCTGAGGGAACTGTGCCTTACGACACTAGAAAGAAGAAGGGAGAGGGGGGACATGATAGGATCGTATAAGATACTCGACAGAGGAATTGACAGAGTGGACATAGACGAAATGTTCACACGGAATAGTAACAGAACGAGAGGACATGCCCAGCAAACAATTTTAGGTTGCCACAACATATCTGGAAAGTATTTGAAAGTATTGGAAACGTTTGTTTTATCGTATCAGATACGATATTGTGTGTGGACTTAAATAGGTTTCCACAACTTATAACCAAGACATATGTATCTAACACTAATTTGAGATGTTGTGGCAACTTTACACTCCTAACATGAGTCATTCATAATCCATTCATATACCAATATGAATCTCTTATGAAAGGTTTGAGCCTATAATCTGAACCCTTTTCACATCTTTTGTGTTTAAAGTTAAATTTCTTGAAATTAAATTATATTTTATATTATATTATTTTTATTATTTTTATATTATATTATTATTTTCAATTTAAATATTAAAACCAATTTAAGGGTAAAAAAAATCGAATAATTTATATTTCTTTTATTATTTACTAACAATTATAATTATTTACTAACGGAGAGGGGAGGCTGTACGGCGGAGAGTGGCGGCTGTGGCGGACAGTGGCGCGGTGGCGGATAGTGGCGGCGGGCGGACAGTGGCGGCGGGCGGACAGTGGCGGCGGCGGGCGGACAGTGGCGGCGGCGGGCGGACAGTGGCGGCGGCGGGCGGACAGTGGCGGATAGTGGCGGCGGGCGGACAGTGGCGGCGGTGGCGGATAGTGGCGGCGGGCGGACAATAGCGGCGGTGGCGGATAGTGGCGGCGGGCGGACAGTGGCGGCGGGCGGACAGTGGCGGGGCGGACAGTGGCGGCGGTGGCGGATAGTGGCGGCGGGCGGACAGTGGCGGCGGTGGCGGATAGTGGCGGCGGGCGGACAGTGGCGGCGGGCGGACAGTGGCGGCGGTGGCGGATAGTGGCGGCTGTGGCGGATAGTGGCGGCGGGCGGACCGTGGCGGCTTTGGCGGCGGTGGTGGACAGTGGCGGCGGAGGACAGTGGCGGCGGTGGGCGGACAGTGGCGGCGGCGGGCGGACAGTGGCGGCGGTGGCGGATAGTGGCGGCGGGCGGACAGTGGCGGCGGTGGCGGATAGTGGCGGCGGGCGGACAGTGGCGGCGGTGGTGGATAGTGGCGGCGGGCGGACAGTGGCGGGGCGGACAGTGGCGGCGGGCGGACAGTGGCGGCGGTGGCGGATAGTGGCGGCGGGCGGACAGTGGCGGCGGTGGGCGGACAGTGGCGGCGGCGGGCGGACAGTGGCGGCGGCGGCGGACAGTGGCGGCGGCGGGCTGACAGTGGCGGCGGCGGGCGGACAGTGGCGGCGGGCGGACAGTGGCGGCGGGCGGACAGTGGCGGCGGTGGCGGATAGTGGCGGCGGGCGGAGAGTGGCGGCGGTGGGCGGACAGTGGCGGCGGCGGCGGACAGTGGCGGCGGCGGCGGACAGTGGCGGCGGCGGGCTGACAGTGGCGGCGGCGGGCGAACAGTGGCGGCGGCGGGCGGACAGTGGCGGCGGCGGGCGGACAGTGGTGGCGGCGGGCGGACAGTGGTGGCGGCGGGCGGACAGTGGTGGCGGCGGGCGGACAGTGGTGGCGGCGGGCGGACAGTGGTGGCGGTGGCAGACAGTGGTGGCGGTGGCAGACAGTGGTGGCGGTGGCGGACAGTGGTGGCGGTGGCGGATAGTGGCAGCGGGCGGACAGTGGCGGCGGGCGGACATTGGCGGCGGTGGCGGATAGTGGCGTCGGGCGGACAGTGGCGGCGGTGGCGGATAGTGGCGGCGGGCGGACAGTGGCGGCGGGCGGACAGTGGCGGCGGTGGCGGATAGTGGCGGCGGGCGGACAGTGGCGGCGGTGGCGGATAGTGGCGGCGGGCGGACAGTGGCGGCGGTGGCGGATAGTGGCGGCGGGCGGACAGTGGCGGCGGGCAGACAGTGGCGGCGGGCGGACAGTGGCGGCGGTGGCGGATAGTGGCGGCGGGCGGACAGTGGCGGCGGTGGCGGATAGTGGCGGCGGGCGGACAGTGGCGGCGGGCGGACAGTGGCGGCGGTGGCGGATAGTGGCGGCTGTGGCGGATAGTGGCGGGGGCAGACCGTGGCGGCGGTGGTGGACAGTGGCGGCGGTCGGACAGTGGCGGCGGTGGGCGGACAGTGGCGTCGGCGGGCGGACAGTGGCGGTGGTGGCGGATAGTGGCGGCGGGCGGACAGTGGCGGCTGTGGCGGATAGTGGCGGCGGGCGGACAGTGGCGGCGGTGGCGGATAGTGGCGGCGGGCGGACAGTGGCGGCGGTGGCGGATAGTGGCGGCGGGCGGACAGTGGCGGCGGGCGGACAGTGGCGGCGGTGACGGATAGTGGCGGCTGTGGCGGATAGTGGCGGCGGGCGGACCGTGGCGGCTTTGGCGGCGGTGGTGGACAGTGGCGGCGGGCGGACAGTGGCGGCGGTGGGCGGACAGTGGCGGCGGCGGGCGGACAGTGGCGGCGGCGGGCTGACAGTGGCGGCGGCGGGCTGACAGTGGCGGCGGCGGGCGAACAGTGGCGGCGGCGGCGGGCGGACAGTGGTGGCGGCGGGCGGACAGTGGTGGCGGCGGGCGGACAGTGGTGGCGGCGGGCGGACAGTGGTGGCGGTGGCAGACAGTGGTGGAGGTGGCAGACAGTGGTGGCGGTGGCGGACAGTGGTGGCGGTGACGGATAGTGGCAGCGGGCGGACAGTGGCGGCGGGCGGACATTGGCGGCGGTGGCGGATAGTGGCGTCGGGCGGACAGTGGCGGCTGTGGCGAATAGTGGCGGCGGGCGGACAGTGGCGGCGGGCGGACAGTGGCGGCGGTAGCGGATAGTGGCGGCGGGCGGACAGTGGCGGCGGGCGGACAGTGGCGGCGGGAGGACAGTGGCGGCGGTGGCGGATAGTGGCGGCAGGGGACAGTGGCGGCGGGCGGACAGTGGCGGATAGTGGCGGCGGGCGGACCGTGGCGGCTTTGGCGGCGGTGGTGGACAGTGGCGGCGGGCGGACAGTGGCGGCGGCGGGCGGACAGTGGCGGCGGTGGTGGTGGTGGGTGGTGGCGGGTGGTGGCTGGTGGTGGGTGGCGGCTGGTGGGGGTGGCGGGTGGCGGCTGGTGGTGGGTGGTGGCGGGTGGCGGCTGGTGGTGGGTGGTGGCGGCTGGTGGTGGGTGGTGGGTGGTGGCGGGTGGCGGCTGGTGGTGGGTGGCGGCTGGTGGTGGGTAGTGGCGGGTGGCGGCTGGTGGTGGGTGGTGGCGGGTGGCGGCTGGTGGTGGGTGGTGGGTGGTGGTGGGTGGCGGCTGGTGGTGGGTGGCTGCTGGTGGTGGGTGGGGGTGGTGGGTGGTGGCGGGTGGCGGCTGGTGGTGGGTGGTGGGTGGTGGTGGGTGGCGGCTGGTGGTGGGTGGCGGCTGGTGGTGGGTGGCGGCTGGTGGTGGGTGGTGGCGGGTGGCGGCTAGTGGTGGGTGGTGGCGGGTGGCGGCTGGTGGTGGGTGGTGGGTGGTGTGGGTGGCGGCGTGGTGGTGGCGGGTGGCGGCGGGTGGCGGCTGGTGGCGGCTGGTGGTGGGTGGCGGCTGGTGGGGGTGGTGGCGGGTGGCGGCTGGTGGTGGGTGGTGGCGGGTGGCGGCTGGTGGTGGGTGGTGGTGGGTGGCGGCTGGTGGTGGGGGTGGGGCGGGTGGCGGCTGGTGGTGGGTGGTGGTGGGTGGTGGCTGGTGGTGGGTGGTGGCGGCTGGTGGTGGGTGGTGGGTGGTGGCGGGTGGCGGCTGGTGGTGGGTGGCGGCTGTGGTGGGTAGTGGCGGGTGGCGGCTGGTGGTGGGTGGTGGCGGGTGGCGGCTGGTGGTGGGTGGTGGGTGGTGGTGGGTGGCGGCTGGTGGTGGGTGGCTGCTGGTGGTGGGTGGCGGGTGGTGGGTGGTGGCGGGTGGCGGCTGGTGGTGGGTGGTGGGTGGTGGTGGGTGGCGGCTGGTGGTGGGTGGCGGCTGGTGGTGGGTGGCGGCTGGTGGTGGGTGGTGGCGGGTGGCGGCTAGTGGTGGGTGGTGGCGGGTGGCGGCTGGTGGTGGGTGGTGGGTGGTGGTGGGTGGCGGCTGGTGGTGGGGTGGCGGGTGGCGGCGGGTGGCGGCTGGTGGCGGCTGGTGGTGGGTGGCGGCTGGTGGTGGGTGGTGGCGGGTGGCGGCTGGTGGTGGTGGTGGCGGGTGGCGGGTGGTGGGTGGTGGTGGGTGGCGGCTGGTGGTGGGTGGTGGCGGGTGGCGGCTGGTGGTGGGTGGTGGTGGGTGGTGGCGGGTGGCGGCGGGTGGCGGCTGGTGGTGGGTGGTGGCGGGTGGCGGCTGGTGGTGGGTGGTGGTAGGTGGCGGCTGGTGGTGGGTGGCGGCTGGTGGTGGGTGGCGGGTGGCGGCGGGTGGCGGCGGGTGGCGGCCAGCTGGGACACCCTTCACCACTGAAGGTCTGAGTAGAACTAACCATGTGTCTCTCTCACCACCAGAACAGTGTTGCCAGCTCGCGCTCTCAAAATGTTTCCTTCAAAGATTGTATATTATCTTTGAACAACAAGTTTGATTATCAAGGAAATAATGCATATATTATTGTGACATTAGTACTGTGCAATATCTTATTACATTCCTGCTAAATAATTATAATTTGAAACAGGACAAAAAATCCAACATATATATAAAAACCAACATTAGAGATCACGAGGCCTAGGCCTCGCCTGTGACCACACATCCTGCCTCCCTGGCCTGCTATACCCTCTCACACCTCACACTCTTAACTCTCTCATAATCACACTCACTCTCTTACTCTGTCACTCTTACTCTCTGTCACTCTTACTCTCTGTCACTCTTACTCTGTCACTCTTACTCACTGTCACTCTTACTCTGTCACTCTTACTCTCTGTCACTCTTACTCTCTGTCACTCTTACTCTCTGTTACTCTTACTCTCTGTCACTCTTACTCTCTGTCACTCTTACTCTGTCACTCTTACTCTGTCACTCTTACTCTCTGTCACTCTTACTCTCTGTCACTCTTATTCTCTGTCACTCTTACTCGCTGTCACTCTTACTCTCTGTCACTCTTACTCTGTCACTCTTACTCTCTGTCACTCTTACTCTGTCACTCTTACTCTCTGTCACTCTTACTCTCTGTCACTCTTACTCTCTGTCACTCTTACTCTCTGTCACTCTTACTCTGTCATTCTTACTCACTCTCAGCTAGTCACCTTTACCCATTCATACTCACTCTCTCACTCTTACTCTCATACTCTTACTCTCAATTACTCTTACTCTCAATCACTCTTACTCCCAATCACTCCTACTCCCAATCACTCCTACTCTCAATCACTCCTACTCTCATTCTTACTCTTACTCCCAATCACTCTTACTCTCAATCACTCTTATTCTCATTCTTACTCTTACTCTCACTCTTACTCTTACTCCCAATCACTCTTACTCCCAATCACTCTTACTCTCAATCACTCTTACTCTCAATCACTCTTACTCTCAATCACTCTTACTCTCATTCTTACTCTTACTCACTCTTACTCTCAATCACTCTTATTCTCATTCTTACTCCTACTCCCAATCACTCTTACTCCCAATCACTCTTACTCTCAATCACTCTTACTCCCAATCACTCTTACTCTCAATCACTCTTACTCTCAATCACTCTTACTCTCAATCACTCTTACTCTCATTCTTACTCTTTCTCACTCTTACTCTCAATCACTCTTATTCTTATTCTTACTCCTACTCCCAATCACTCTTACTCCCAATCACTCTTACTCTCAATCACTCTTACTCCCAATCACTCTTACTCTCAATCACTCTTACTCTCAATCACTTTTACTCTCAATCACTCTTACTCTCAATCACTCTTACTCTCACTAACTCTCAATCACTCTTACTCTCACTCTAACTCTCAATCACTCTTACGCACTATTACTCACTCTTTCTCTCAGTCATCCTTACTCACTCTCATACTCACTCTTACTCTGTCACTCTTACTCTGTCACTCTTACTCTCTGTCACTCTTACTCTCTGTCACTCTTACTCTCTGTCACTCTTACTCTCTGTCACTCTTACTCTCTGTCACTCTTACTCTGTCATTCTTACTCTGTCACTCCTACTCACTCTCAGTCACCCTTACCCATTCATACTCACTCTCTCACTCTTACTCTCATACTCTTACTCTCAATTACTCTTACTCTCAATCACTCTTACTCCCAATCACTCCTACTCCCAATCACTCCTACTCTCAATCACTCCTACTCTCAATCTTACTCTTACTCTCACTCTTACTCTTACTCCCAATCACTCTTACTCCCAATCACTCTTACTCTCAATCACTCTTACTCTCAATCACTCTTACTCTCAATCACTCTTACTCTCATTCTTACTCTTACTCACTCTTACTCTCAATCACTCTTATTCTCATTCTTACTCCTACTCTCACTCTAACTCCTACTCCCAATCACTCTTACTCCCAATCACTCTTACTCTCAATCACTCTTACTCCCAATCACTCTTACTCTCAATCACTCTTACTCTCAATCACTCTTACTCTCAATCACTCTTACTCTCACTAACTCTCAATCACTCTTACTCTCACTCTAACTCTCAATCACTCTTACTCTCATACTCACCCTTACTCTCAATCACTTTACTCTCACTCTTACTCACTCTGTCACTCTTACTCACTCTCAGTCACTCTTACTTATACTCACTCTTACTCACACTTACACACTCTCTGGCACTCTCACTCACCTTCAGTCACTCTTACTCACTCTTACCCACTCTCGCTCACTCTTACTCACTCTAGTTAATAAGAACACGCCAATATAAGACAACAAAACGTTTTCAGATTCTTTCTCACCACTTTCCAGCAACTTTTATAATTTATATAAATTATCTTAGGGAATAATACATAAATTATATATTTAAACATGATATTAGTGTTTAGTGGAATGCATAAGGAGTCAAATTGTGTTAAAAAGAGCGATTTTTAGAAAATTTGGAAAACTACTTTTTTCTGTTCATATTATAACTAAATGGATTTTAAAGGTTTCACTCAGCCAATATATATCATTCACAATTTATTAATGAATTTTACAAAAAAACACCATAAATTTTATATATAAACATGTAAAAACTATTTGTTTTACATTTGGAAGAAAAAAATTGTAGAAAAACAATTTATAATTAAACCTTTGTGTTTGGATTTTTGAGTAAAAGTTTCTCAAAGGCTCTCCTGCACCATTCTCAATGCAAATCATTCCCACACCTATGGGAAGAGATAGGCGAACGTTGTGTAGATGATTTGTGTTTGCTGGGTGGATGGAAGCTTGAAACTCAGATGAGTCACAGAGATGTTAGGAAGTTTTCTTTTAGCGTGAGAGTAGTGGGGAAATGGAATGCACTTCAGGAACAGGTTGTGGAAGCAAATACTATTCATAATTTTAAAACCAGGTATGATAGGGAAATGGGACAGGAGTCATTGCTGTAAACAACCGATGCTCGAAAGGCGGGATCCAAGAGTCAATGCTCGATCCTGCAGACACAACTAGGTGAGTACAACTAGGTGAGTACACCCACACACACACACACACACACACACACACACACACACACACACACACACACAAGTAAGGAGGCATTTAGGGCGCTTTACACTGCCTACGTAAGGGCAGTCTTAGAGTATGCCGCCTCATCATGGAGTCCCCATCTGAAGAAGCATATAATGAAACTGGAAAAGGTTCATAGGTTTGCAACGAGACTCGTCCCAGAGCTACGAGGGATGGGGTATGAAGAGTGCCTGAGGGAACTGTGCCTTACGACACTAGAAAGAAGAAGGAGAGGGGGGACATGATAGGAACGTATAAGATACTCAGAGGAATTGACAGAGTGGACATAGACGAAATGTTCACACGGAATAGTAACAGAACGAGAGGACATGGATGGACGCTTGAAACTCAGATGAGTCACAGAGATGTTAGGAAGTTTTCTTTTAGCGTGAGAGTAGTGGGGAAATGGAATGCACTTCAGGAACAGGTTGTGGAAGCAAATACTATTCATAATTTTAAAACCAGGTATGATAGGGAAATGGGACAGGAGTCATTGCTGTAAACAACCGATGCTCGAAAGGCGGGATCCAAGAGTCAATGCTCGATCCTGCAGACACAACTAGGTGAGTACAACTAGGTGAGTACACACACACACACACACACACACACACACACACACACACACACACACACACACACACACACACACACACACACACACAAGTAAGGAGGCATTTAGGGCGCTTTACACTGCCTACGTAAGGCCAGTGTTAGAGTATGCCGCCTCATATGGAGTCCCCATCTGAAGAAGCATATAATGAAACTGGAAAAGGTTCAGAGGTTTGCAAC
>NC_091155.1:47000764-47003264 GCF_040958095.1 Procambarus clarkii
CACCACACATACACACACACACACACACACACACACACACACACACACACACACACACACACACACACACACACACACACACACACACGCACGCACACACACACACACACACACACACACACACACACACACACACACACACACACACACACACACACACACACACACACACACACACACACACACACACACACACACACACACACACACACACACACAAGTAAGGAGGCATTTAGGGCGCTTTACACTGCCTACGTAAGGCCAGTCTTAGAGTATGCCGCCTCATCATGGAGTCCCCATCTGAAGAAGCATATAATGAAACTGGAAAAGGTTCAGAGGTTTGCAACGAGACTCGTCCCAGAGCTACGAGGGATGGGGTATGAAGAGCGCCTGAGGGAACTGTGCCTTACGACACTAGAAAGAAGAAGGGAGAGGGGGGACATGATAGGAACGTATAAGATACTCAGAGGAATTGACAGAGTGGACATAGACGAAATGTTCACACGGAATAGTAACAGAACGAGAGGACATGGATGGAAGCTTGAAACTCAGATGAGTCACAGAGATGTTAGGAAGTTTTCTTTTAGCGTCAGAGTAGTGGGGAAATGGAATGCACTTCAGGAACAGGTTGTGGAAGCAAATACTATTCATAATTTTAAAACCAGGTATGATAGGGAAATGGGACAGGAGTCATTGCTGTAAACAACCGATGCTCGAAAGGCGGGATCCAAGAGTCAATGCTCGATCCTGCAGACACAACTAGGTGAGTACAACTAGGTGAGTACACACACACACACACACACACACACACACACACACACACACACACACACACACACACACACACACACACACACACACACACACACACACACAAGTAAGGAGGCATTTAGGGCGCTTTACACTGCCTACGTAAGGCCAGTCTTAGAGTATGCCGCCTCATCATGGAGTCCCCATCTGAAGAAGCATATAATGAAACTGGAAAAGGTTCAGAGGTTTGCAACGAGACTCGTCCCAGAGCTACGAGGGATGGGGTATGAAGAGCACCTGAGGGAACTGTGCCTTACGACACTAGAAAGAAGAAGGGAGAGGGGGGACATGATAGGAACGTATAAGATACTCAGAGGAATTGACAGAGTGGACATAGACGAAATGTTCACACGGAATAGTAACAGAACGAGAGGACATGGATGGAAGCTTGAAACTCAGATGAGTCACAGAGATGTTAGGAAGTTTTCTTTTAGCGTGAGAGTAGTGGGGAAATGGAATGCACTTCAGGAACAGGTTGTGGAAGCAAATACTATTCATAATTTTAAAACCAGGTATGATAGGGAAATGGGACAGGAGTCATTGCTGTAAACAACCGATGCACGAAAGGCGGGATCCAAGAGTCAATGCTCGATCCTGCAGACACAACTAGGTGAGTACAACTAGGTGAGTACACACACACACACACACACACACACACACACACACACACACACACACACACACACACACACACACACACACACACACACACACACACACACACACACACACACACACACACATACACACACACACACACACACACACACACACACACACACACACACACACACACACACACACACATACACACACACACACACACACACACACACACACACACACACACACACACACACACACACACACACACACACACACACACACAAGTAAGGAGGCATTTAGGGCGCTTTACACTGCCTACGTAAGGCCAGTCTTAGAGTATGCTGCCTCATCATGGAGTCCCCATCTGAAGAAGCATATAATGAAACTGGAAAAGGTTCAGAGGTTTGCAACGAGACTCGTCCCAGAGCTACGAGGGATGGGGTATGAAGAGCGCCTGAGGGAACTGTGCCTTACGACACTAGAAAGAAGAAGGGAGAGGGGGGACATGATAGGAACGTATAAGATACTCAGAGGAATTGACAGAGTGGACATAGACGAAATGTTCACACGGAATAGTAACAGAACGAGAGGACATGGATGGAAGCTTGAAACTCAGATGAGTCACAGAGATGTTAGGAAGTTTTCTTTTAGCGTGAGAGTAGTGGGGAAATGGAATGCACTTCAGGAACAGGTTGTGGAAGCAAATACTATTCATAATTTTAAAACCAGGTATGATAGGGAAATGGGACAGGAGTCATTGCTGTAAACAACCGATGCTCGAAAGGCGGGATCCAAGAGTCAATGCTCGATCCTGCAGACACAACTAGGTGAGTACACACACACACACACACACACACACACACACACACACACACACACACACACACACACACACACACACACACACACACACACACACACACACACACACACACACACACAAGTAAGGAGGCATTTAGGGCGCTTTACAATGCCTACGTAAAGCCAGTCTTAGAGTATGCCGCCTCATCATGGAGTCCCCATCTGAAGAAACATATAATGAAACTGGAAAAGGTTCAGAGGTTTGCAACGAGACTCGTCCCAG
>NC_091155.1:47008264-47010764 GCF_040958095.1 Procambarus clarkii
TTGCAACGAAACTCGTCCCAGAGCTACGAGGGATGGGGTATGAAGAGCGCCTGAGGGAACTGTGCCTTACGACACTAGAGAGAAGAAGGGAGAGGGGGGACATGATAGGAACGTATAAGATACTCAGAGGAATTGACAGAGTGGACATAGACGAAATGTTCACACGGAATAGTAACGGAACGAGAGGACATGGATGGAAGCTTGAAACTCAGATGAGTCACAGAGATGTTAGGAAGTTTTCTTTTAGCGTGAGAGTCGTGGGGAAATGGAATGCACTTCAGGAACAGGTTGTGGAAGCAAATACTATTCATAATTTTAAAACCAGGTATGATAGGGAAATGGGACAGGAGTCATTGCTGTAAACAACCGATGCTCGAAAGGCGGGATCCAAGAGTCAATGCTCGATCCTGCAGACACAACTAGGTGAGTACAACTAGGTGAGTACACACACACACACACACACACACACACACACACACACACAAGTAAGGAGGCATTTAGGGCGCTTTACACTGCCTACATAAGGCCAGTCTTAGAGTATGCCGCCTCATCATGGAGTCCCCATCTGAAGAAGCATATAATGAAACTGGAAAAGGTTCAGAGGTTTGCAACGAGACTCGTCCCAGAGCTACGAGGGATGGGGTATGAAGAGCGCCTGAGGGAACTGTGCCTTACGACACTAGAAAGAAGAAGGGAGAGGGGGGACATGATAGGAACGTATAAGATACTCAGAGGAATTGACAGAGTGGACATAGACGAAATGTTCACACGGAATAGTAACAGAACGAGAGGACATGGATGGAAGCTTGAAACTCAGATGAGTCACAGAGATGTTAGGAAGTTTTCTTTTAGCGTGAGAGTAGTGGGGAAATGGAATGCACTTCAGGAACAGGTTGTGGAAGCAAATACTATTCATAATTTTAAAACCAGGTATGATAGGGAAATGGGACAGGAGTCATTGCTGTAAACAACCGATGCACGAAAGGCGGGATCCAAGAGTCAATGCTCGATCCTGCAGACACAACTAGGTGAGTACAACTAGGTGAGTACACACACACACACACACACACACACACACACACACACACACACACACACACACACACACACACACACACACACACACACACACACACACACACACACACACACACACACACACACACACACATACACACACACACACACACACACACACACACACACACACACACACACACACACACACACACACACACACATACACACACACACACACACACACACACACACACACACACACACACACACACACACACACACACACACACACACACACACACACACACAAGTAAGGAGGCATTTAGGGCGCTTTACACTGCCTACGTAAGGCCAGTCTTAGAGTATGCCGCCTCATCATGGAGTCCCCATCTGAAGAAGCATATAATGAAACTGGAAAAGGTTCAGAGGTTTGCAACGAGACTCGTCCCAGAGCTACGAGGGATGGGGTATGAAGAGCGCCTGAGGGAACTGTGCCTTACGACACTAGAAAGAAGAAGGGAGAGGGGGGACATGATAGGAACGTATAAGATACTCAGAGGAATTGACAGAGTGGACATAGACGAAATGTTCACACGGAATAGTAACAGAACGAGAGGACATGGATGGAAGCTTGAAACTCAGATGAGTCACAGAGATGTTAGGAAGTTTTCTTTTAGCGTGAGAGTAGTGGGGAAATGGAATGCACTTCAGGAACAGGTTGTGGAAGCAAATACTATTCATAATTTTAAAACCAGGTATGATAGGGAAATGGGACAGGAGTCATTGCTGTAAACAACCGATGCTCGAAAGGCGGGATCCAAGAGTCAATGCTCGATCCTGCAGACACAACTAGGTGAGTACAACTAGGTGAGTACACACACACACACACACACACACACACACACACACACACACACACACACACACACACACACACACACACACACACACACACACACACACACACACACACACACACACACACACACACACACACACACACACAAGTAAGGAGGCATTTAGGGCGCTTTACACTGCCTACATAAGGCCAGTCTTAGAGTATGCCGCCTCATCATGGAGTCCCCATCTGAAGAAGCATATAATGAAACTGGAAAAGGTTCAGAGGTTTGCAACGAGACTCGTCCCAGAGCTACGAGGGATGGGGTATGAAGAGCGCCTGAGGGAACTGTGCCTTACGACACTAGAAAGAAGAAGGGAGAGGGGGGACATGATAGGAACGTATAAGATACTCAGAGGAATTGACAGAGTGGACATAGACGAAATGTTCACACGGAATAGTAACAGAACGAGAGGACATGGATGGAAGCTTGAAACTCAGATGAGTCAAAGAGATGTTAGGAAGTTTTCTTTTAGCGTGAGCGTAGTGGGGAAATGGAATGCACTTCAGGAACAGGTTGTGGAAGCAAATACTATTCATAATTTTAAAACCAGGTATGATAGGGAAATGGGACAGGAGTCA
>NC_091155.1:47015764-47018264 GCF_040958095.1 Procambarus clarkii
GGTTGTGGAAGCAAATACTATTCATAATTTTAAAACCAGGTATGATAGGGAAATGGGACAGGAGTCATTGCTGTAAACAACCGATGCTCGAAAGGCGGGATCCAAGAGTCAATGCTCGATCCTGCAGACACAACTAGGTGAGTACAACTAGGTGAGTACACACACACACACACACACACACACACACACACACACACACACACACACACACACACACACACACACACACACACACACACAAGTAAGGAGGCATTTAGGGCGCTTTACACTGCCTACGTAAGGCCAGTCTTAGAGTATGCCGCCTCATCATGGAGTCCCCATCTGAAGAAGCAAATAATGAAACTGGAAAAGGTTCAGAGGTTTGCAACGAAACTCGTCCCAGAGCTACGAGGGATGGGGTATGAAGAGCGCCTGAGGGAACTGTGCCTTACGACACTAGAGAGAAGAAGGGAGAGGGGGGACATGATAGGAACGTATAAGATACTCAGAGGAATTGACAGAGTGGACATAGACGAAATGTTCACACGGAATAGTAACAGAACGAGAGGACATGGATGGAAGCTTGAAACTCAGATGAGTCACAGAGATGTTAGGAAGTTTTCTTTTAGCGTGAGAGTCGTGGGGAAATGGAATGCACTTCAGGAACAGGTTGTGGAAGCAAATACTATTCATAATTTTAAAACCAGGTATGATAGGGAAATGGGACAGGAGTCATTGCTGTAAACAACCGATGCTCGAAAGGCGGGATCCAAGAGTCAATGCTCGATCCTGCAGACACAACTAGGTGAGTACAACTAGGTGAGTACACACACACACACACACACACACACACACACACACACACAAGTAAGGAGGCATTTAGGGCGCTTTACACTGCCTACATAAGGCCAGTCTTAGAGTATGCCGCCTCATCATGGAGTCCCCATCTGAAGAAGCATATAATGAAACTGGAAAAGGTTCAGAGGTTTGCAACGAGACTCGTCCCAGAGCTACGAGGGATGGGGTATGAAGAGCGCCTGAGGGAACTGTGCCTTACGACACTAGAAAGAAGAAGGGAGAGGGGGGACATGATAGGAACGTATAAGATACTCAGAGGAATTGACAGAGTGGACATAGACGAAATGTTCACACGGAATAGTAACAGAACGAGAGGACATGGATGGAAGCTTGAAACTCAGATGAGTCACAGAGATGTTAGGAAGTTTTCTTTTAGCGTGAGAGTAGTGGGGAAATGGAATGCACTTCAGGAACAGGTTGTGGAAGCAAATACTATTCATAATTTTAAAACCAGGTATGATAGGGAAATGGGACAGGAGTCATTGCTGTAAACAACCGATGCACGAAAGGCGGGATCCAAGAGTCAATGCTCGATCCTGCAGACACAACTAGGTGAGTACAACTAGGTGAGTACACACACACACACACACACACACACACACACACACACACACACACACACACACACACACACACACACACACACACACACACACACACACACATACACACACACACACAGGTTTGTGAACAAACATCAACATGGGTTCTGGACAGGGAAATCGTGCCTAACAAACCTTCTGGAATTCTATGATAAAATAACGAGGATAAGACAGGACAGAGATGGTTGGGCAGACTGCATATTTCTGGACTGCCAAAAAGCCTTTGATACAGTACCGCACATGAGACTGCTGTTCAAGCTCGAGAGGCAGGCGGGGGTGGGGGGAAAGGTCCTGGAATGGATAAGGAACTACCTAACAGGAAGGAGCCAAAGAGTTACGGTAAGGGGCGAGAAGTCGGACTGGCGAACAGTAACAAGTGGAGTACCACAAGGATCGGTGCTGGGACCAATTCTATTTCTTGTATATGTTAACGACATGTTTACAGGCGTAGAGTCCTACATGTCGATGTTTGCGAATGATGCAAAGTTGATGAGAAGAGTTGTGACAGATGAGGATTGCAGGATCCTCCAAGAGGACCTGAACAGATTGCAGAGATGGTCAGAGAAATGGCTACTAGAATTCAACACGAGCAAATGTAAAGTTATGGAAATGGGACTAGGAGATAGGAGACCAAAGGGACAGTACACAATGAAGGGGAACAGCCTACCTGTAACGACGCGTGAAAGAGACCTGGGGGTGGACGTAACACCTAATCTATCTCCTGAGGCACATATTAATAGGATAACGACAGCAGCGTACTCTACACTGGCAAAAGTTAGAACATCATTCAGAAACCTAAGTAAGGAGGCATTTAGGGCGCTTTACACTGCCTACGTAAGGCCAGTCTTAGAGTATGCCGCCTCATCATGGAGTCCCCATCTGAAGAAGCATATAATGAAACTGGAAAAGGTTCAGAGGTTTGCAACGAGACTCGTCCCAGAGCTACGAGGGATGGGGTATGAAGAGCGCCTGAGGGAACTGTGCCTTACGACACTAGCAAGAAGAAGGGAGAGGGGGGACATGATAGGAACGTATAAGATACTCAGAGGAATTGACAGAGT
>NC_091155.1:47023264-47028264 GCF_040958095.1 Procambarus clarkii
AAACAGTGCAAGGTATGATGAACCAAGTCATATTGAAATGCAAGGAGGCTGAAGATAGATTTATTCCAACAATAAAGGCAAAAAGCAGGAGGGAATATAATAACCCATGGTTTAATAGACAGTGTCAGGAAGCAAAGGTGAGAAGCAGGAGGGAGTGGAGGAAGTACAGAAGACAAAGGACAGAGGACAACAGGATTAGATGTAACAGAGCTAGGAATGATTACATTAACATAAGACGAGTGTCGGAAAGAAATTATGAGAATGATATTGCAGTCAAAGCGAAAAAGCAACCAAAATTACTACATAGCCATATAAGAAGGAAGATGTCGGTAAATGACCAAGTGACAAGACTGAGGAAAACAGAAGGGGCATATACAGAAAGCGACAAGGAAATCTGCGAGGTACTGAATGCAAAATTCCATGGAGTGTTCACAACCGAGCCTGAGCAGCTCCCTTTGTTAGAAGAGATTACCCAAGATGAAAGACTATCAGATATAGAGGTGACAGCAGAGGATGTAATGAAACAGTTGACAACACTGGATGCAAATAAAGCTGTTGGACCAGACAAAGTATCACCGTGGATACTTAAAGAGGCAGCGCAGGCTCTCAGCGTGCCTCTGGCAATGATCTTTAATGAGTCACTTATGTCGGGAGAATTGCCCAGTTCCTGGAAGGAGGCAAATGTCGTACCGATTTTCAAAAAAGGTGATAGGGAGGAGGCACTTAACTACAGACCCGTATCACTGACAAGCATCCCCTGCAAAATACTTGAAAGAATAATTAGGCTAAGACTTGTTGAACACCTGGAGAGCATTGGGTTTGTAAACAAGCACCAACATGGGTTCTGGACAGGGAAATCATGCCTAACAAACCTTTTAGAATTCTATGATAAAGTAACAAGGATAAGGCAGGACAGAGAAGGCTGGGCAGACTGCATATTTCTTGACTGCCAAAAGGCCTTTGATACGGTACCGCACATGAGACTGCTATACAAACTTGAGAGGCAGGCAGGAGTAAGCGGAAAGGCCCTAGTATAGGTGAAGAACTACCTAACAGGAAGGAGCCAGAGGGTAATGGTAAGGGGCGAAAAGTCGGACTGGCGAACAGTAACAAGTGGAGTACCTCAAGGATCGGTGCTGGGACCAATCCTCTTTCTAATTTACGTAAATGATATGTTTACAGGAGTGGAATCATACATGTCAATGTTTGCAGATGACGCAAAATTAATGAGAAGAGTTGTGACAGACGAGGATTGTAGGATCCTCCAAGAGGACTTAAACAGGCTGCAGAGATGGTCAGGGAAATGGCTACTGGAGTTTAACACCAGTAAATGTAAAGTTATGGAAATGGGATCAGGTGACAGGAGACCAAAGGGACAATACACAATGAAGGGGAACAGCCTACCTGTAACGATTCGAGAAAGAGACCTGGGAGTGGATGTGACACCTAATCTAACTCCTGAGGCACATATAAATAGGATAACGACAGCAGCGTACTCTACACTGGCAAAAATTAGATCTTCATTCAGAAACCTAAATGAGGAAGCTTTTAGGGCACTTTACACTGCCTACGTGAGACCCGTCTTAGAGTATGCCGCGCCATCATGGAGCCCCCACCTGAAGAAACACATAAAGAAACTGGAGAAGGTTCAGATGTTTGCGACGAGGCTTGTCCCAGAGTTACGAGGGATGGGATATGAAGAGCGGCTGAAGGAACTGAACCTAACGACACTAGAGAAAAGAAGGGAGAGAGGAGATATGATAGGGACATATAAAATACTCAGGGGAATTGACAAAGTGGAAATAGATGAAATGTTCACACGTAATAATAACAGAACGAGGGGACATGGGTGGAAACTGGAAACTCAGATGAGTCACAGAGATGTTAGGAAGTTTTCTTTTAGCGTGAGAGTAGTAGAAAAATGGAATGCACTTGGGGAACAGGTTGTGGAAGCAAATACTATTCATACTTTTAAAACTAGGTATGATAGGGAAATGGGACAGGAGTCATTGCTGTAAACAACCGATAGCTAGAAAGGCGGGATCCAAGAGTCAATGCTCGATCCTGCAAGCACATATAGGTGAGTACATATAGGTGAGTACACACACACACACACACACACACACACACACACACACAAGTAAGGAGGCATTTAGGGCGCTTTACACTGCCTACGTAAGGCCAGTCTTAGAGTATGCCGCCTCATCATGGAGTCCCCATCTGAAGAAGCATATAATGAAACTGGAAAAGGTTCAGAGGTTTGCAACGAGACTCGTCCCAGAGCTACGAGGGATGGGGTATGAAGAGCACCTGAGGGAACTGTGCCTTACGACACTAGAAAGAAGAAGGGAGAGGGGGGACATGATAGGAACGTATAAGATACTCAGAGTAATTGACAGAGTGGACATAGACGAAATGTTCACACGGAATAGTAACAGAACGAGAGGACATGGATGGAAGCTTGAAACTCAGATGAGTCACAGAGATGTTAGGAAGTTTTCTTTTAGCGTGAGAGTAGTGGGGAAATGGAATGCACTTCAGGAACAGGTTGTGGAAGCAAATACTATTCATAATTTTAAAACCAGGTATGATAGGGAAATGGGACAGGAGTCATTGCTGTAAACAACCGATGCTCGAAAGGCGGGATCCAAGAGTCAATGCTCGATCCTGCAGACACAACTAGGTGAGTACAACTAGGTGAGTACACACACACACACACACACACACACACACACACACACACACACACACACAAACACACACACACACACACACACACACACACACACACACACACACACCTTGTGACCCCCTAACACCTTCCCCCATCTCCCTCTTCCCCTCTTCTACCCCAAAACCCCCACCTACCCCCGATTCCCCCCTAACTAATTTACCCTCTCTTCCACTCCCAGCACCCATGCTCCATTCTCATCTCAGCTCTCCGCCCTCAGTATCCCTCTCCCCCCCAACCTCTCAACCTCTATCTGACTCTCAGTCTCACTCTATTTCTCAACCCCCCTATGCTATTCAGACCCCTAACTTTCAGACCCATTATGCCCTTCCTACCCCCCTAGATGCCCAGACCCCATTCGCCTACCAGGCACTCCCAGGCACCCCCCTAGCACCCCCCCACTCACCCCCACAGCCCCCACTTGCCCCCCAGACACCCCCCAGTTCCCCCCAGACCCCTGGTGAAAGGGGGAACTCTGACACCCGAGTTTCCAAGAAGAGTCTCAAGGTTTGGTACACCAATGCTGATGGGGTAGCCAATAAAGCAGAAGAGATAAAAGAAAGAGTTAGTGAGGCAGACCCAGACATAGTAGCAATAGTGGAAACTAAAATAAATGGTATGATCTCGGATGCAATCTTTCCAGAGGGGTACCAGGTGATAAGAAAAGAAAGGACACAGAGACAGGGAGGAGGAGTGGCACTACTAATAAAGCGGAAATGGAAGTTTGATGAGCTGGAAAATCCGGGTACCAATGAAAGCACAAGCTTCATACATGGAACTCTGACAGTGGATGGGAAGAAGATTGTAATCTTGATACTCTACAATCCCCCACCAAACAATAGAAGGCCCAGGCAGGAGTACGAGGACAGCAACAAGACATGTATGGATGAACTGCAGAGGGCAGCAACTTTAGCGCATAGGATGAGAGCGAAGCTGCTGGTCATGGGGGACCTAAATCACGGAGAGATAGATTGGGAAACGAGGAATCCCCATGGCGGGGAAGATACCTGGGGAGCGAAGCTGGTAGACGTTATTGACAGGAATTTCCTAACACAGCATGTGGAAGAAGATACTAGGGAAAGAGGAGGGGATACGCCCAGCCTATTAGATCTCATTATCACTCAGAATGTAGAAGACATCGAGCAGTTGGAACATGAAATACCACTAGGAGCTAGTGACCATTGTGTCCTAGTCTTTGACTACATGACGGAGTTTAAAATTGTGACCAAAGGACAAGAGGTCCGGGAAAGGAGACTTGATTACAGAAAAGGGGACTACAGAAGGATAAGGGACTACCTGGGAGAAGTGCAGTGGGAGGAAGAACTGAGAGGAAAAACAGTGCAAGGTATGATGAACCAAGTCATATTGAAATGCAAGGAGACTGAAGATAGATTTATTCCAACAATAAAGGAAAAAAGCAGGAGGGAATATAATAACCCATGGTTTAATAGACAGTGTCAGGAAGCAAAGGTGAGAAGCAGGAGGGAGTGGAGGAAGTACAGAAGACAAAGGACAGAGGACAACAGGATTAGATGTAACAGAGCTAGGAATGATTACATTAACATAAGACGAGTGTCGGAAAGAAATTATGAGAATGATATTGCAGTCAAAGCGAAAAAGCAACCAAAATTACTACATAGCCATATAAGAAGGAAGATGTCGGTAAATGACCAAGTGACAAGACTGAGGAAAACAGAAGGGGCATATACAGAAAGCGACAAGGAAATCTGCGAGGTACTGAATGCAAAATTCCATGGAGTGTTCACAACCGAGCCTGAGCAGCTCCCTTTGTTAGAAGAGATTACCCAAGATGAAAGACTATCAGATATAGAGGTGACAGCAGAGGATGTAATGAAACAGTTGACAACACTGGATGCAAATAAAGCTGTTGGACCAGACAAAGTATCACCGTGGATACTTAAAGAGGCAGCGCAGGCTCTCAGCGTGCCTCTGGCAATGATCTTTAATGAGTCACTTATGTCGGGAGAATTGCCCAGTTCCTGGAAGGAGGCAAATGTCGTACCGATTTTCAAAAAAGGTGATAGGGAGGAGGCACTTAACTACAGACCCGTATCACTGACAAGCATCCCCTGCAAAATACTTGAAAGAATAATTAGGCTAAGACTTGTTGAACACCTGGAGAGCATTGGGTTTGTAAACAAGCACCAACATGGGTTCTGGACAGGGAAATCATGCCTAACAAACCTTTTAGAATTCTATGATAAAGTAACAAGGATAAGGCAGGACAGAGAAGGCTGGGCAGACTGCA
>NC_091155.1:47033264-47038264 GCF_040958095.1 Procambarus clarkii
CAGAACGAGAGGACATGGATGGAAGCTTGAAACTCAGATGAGTCACAGAGATGTTAGGAAGTTTTCTTTTAGCGTGAGAGTAGTGGGGAAATGGAATGCACTTCAGGAACAGGTTGTGGAAGCAAATACTATTCATAATTTTAAAACCAGGTATGATAGGGAAATGGGGCAGGAGTCATTGCTGTAAACAACCGATGCTCGAAAGGCGGGATCCAAGAGTCAATGCTCGATCCTGCAGACACAACTAGGTGAGTACAACTAGGTGAGTACACACACACACACACACACACACACACACACACACACACACACACACACACACACACACACACAAACACACACACACACACACACACACACACACACACACACACACACACACACACACACACACACACACACACACACACACACACACAAGTAAGGAGGCATTTATGGCGCTTTACACTGCCTACGTAAGGCCAGTCTTAGAGTATGCCGCCTCATCATGGAGTCCCCATCTGAAGAAGCATATAATGAAATTGGAAAAGGTTCAGAGGTTTGCAACGAGACTCGTCCCAGAGTTACGAGGGATGGGGTATGAAGAGCGCCTGAGGGAACTGTGCCTTACGACACTAGAAAGAAGAAGGGAGAGGGGGGACATGATAGGAACGTATAAGATACTCAGAGGAATTGACAGAGTGGACATAGACGAAATGTTCACACGGAATAGTAACAGAACGAGAGGACATGGATGGAAGCTTGAAACTCAGATGAGTCACAGAGATGTTAGGAAGTTTTCTTTTAGCGTGAGTGTAGTGGGGAAATGGAATGCACTTCAGGAACAGGTTGTGGAAGCAAATACTATTCATAATTTTAAAACCAGGTATGATAGGGAAATGGGACAGGAGTCATTGCTGTAAACAACTGATGCTCGAAAGGCGGGATCCAAGAGTCAATGCTCGATCCTGCAGACACAACTAGGTGAGTACAACTAGGTGAGTACACACACACACACACACACACACACACACACACACACACACACACACACACACACACACACACACACACACACACACACACACACACACACACACACACACACACACACACAACAAGACAAGACACTTGTCTTGTGACCATCGTGTTGGGTGGACGTGGGTTGGGAGCTCCTGGATCACTAGTGGAGTGGGAGGGGTAATCAGGCAACTTCGAAGTGAAAAAGACTATAAGTGAATGTACAAGTGAATGAAAAAACCTTGGGTTTTGACCAGAGCCATAAGGTAGTGATGAAAAACAGTTTAATTAGCGTAATTCAAAATAGTTGAGGAAATACTGTGCAGTGTGAAACCAGACCTCACCGACCTCTGACCGCGTGACCTCACCTCGGCAGCAACCCTTATACCACCACGTGGGACGACGATTGGAGATTCACTCACCTATTGTGTTAGCAGATTGTGCAAGGTATTGAGGAGCGCCTTTTTGGCTAGATTGTTACTGCAATGACTAGAAGGGGTTCAAGGTCAATCACCAGCAGGGATGAGGAGGAGGACAGATTTATAGACAAATTAATAGGGAAATTTGTAGAGAGAAGGAGTGATTGGTTGGAGGATCTAATCCAGGGGATTAAAAGTGAGGTATTTCAGCAAATACAGGATGCGGTAGAGAGGCAGAAACAAGAACTTATGCTCTATGTTCAGGAAGAGATTAGGAAGGGAAGAGAGGACTGGGAGAGGGAATGTGCTCGTATCACAAACGAATTAGGAAGGTTTAGCAGCATGGCTAAGGATAGAGGATTAGTGGGAGATGGGTTAGTGACTGCGGTTGGGATGGGGAATCCCCAGGGGACAGGCTACCAGCATGACAATGAATTACTGAGGAGACGGTCTATTATAATACATGGATTATTCGAATCTAGGGCACCAACTAGACAAGAGAGAATAGAAACAGAAAAATACGAATTGCACGAGATATTGAGGTGTATTGGAGCAGAGATGGCAGAACGCGAGGTGGATATCAATCGACGGGTTGGACCCTACAATTGTACCAAGAATAGACCTGTTCTGGTGCAATTCTCCAATGAGGAGGCAGTGGAGTACATAATGAGGAGCAAGCATTTACTCAGAGGAAGTGAAACCCATTACAATGTGTTTATAGAGAGGTTTATGACGAAAGATGAGCAAACAGCCCACAATAATAGATGGCAACAACGACAACGTACTAGCCTCTCAGGTAGTCTCACCTCCCAGGTCACATCCCAGGTCACCTCCCAGGTCACCTCCCAGGTCATCTCCCAGGTCGCATCCTCCCCAACTCAGCCTTCCTATACATCCCCCCTGCCTCAGCCTCCCAAAACCCCCCTGTCCCTTCCACATTTGCACCTCCACAACGATTCCCCTGCCCCTGCTACATCACACTTGTCAGCGACCCCAGTGGGTCAAGCAATGCCCTCCCCAAACCCACCTTCCCATCCCCCCTCCCCAAATACCCCTTCCCACTCCCCTGCCCCTTCTACCCCATTGACTTCAATTCCATCTACTCCATCCCAGCTTCCACTGCACCCCTCTTCCACTCACCCCCAAACCCCACCCAACCCTCACCCCTCCTATGCACCTCCAGCCCACATTTAACCCCCTCACCTTGTGACCCCCTAACACCTTCCCCCATCTCCCTCTTCCCCTCTTCTACCCCAAAACCCCCACCTACCCCCGATTCCCCCCTAACTAATATACCCTCTCTTCCACTCCCAGCACCCATGCTCCATTCTCATCTCAGCTCTCCGCCCTCAGTAGCCCTCTTCCCCCCAACCTCTCAACCTCTATCTGACTCTCAGTCTCACTCTATTTCTCAACCCCCCTATGCTATTCAGACCCCTAACTTTCAGACCCATTATGCCCTCCTACCCCCCTAGATGCCCAGACCCCATTCGCCTACCAGGCACTCCCAGGCACCCCCCTAGCACCCCCCCACTCACCCCCACAGCCCCCACTTGCCCCCTAGACACCCCCCAGTTCCCCCCAGACCCCTGGTGAAAGGGGGAACTCTGACACCCGAGTTTCCAAGAAGAGTCTCAAGGTTTGGTACACCAATGCTGATGGGGTAGCCAATAAAGCAGAAGAGATAAAAGAAAGAGTTAGTGAGGCAGACCCAGACATAGTGGCAATAGTGGAAACTAAAATAAATGGCATGATCTCGGATGCAATCTTTCCAGAGGGGTACCAGGTGATAAGAAAAGAAAGGACACAGAGACAGGGAGGAGGAGTGGCACTACTAATAAAGCGGAAATGGAAGTTTGATGAGCTGGAAAATCCGGGTACCAATGAAAGCACAAGCTTCATACATGGAACACTGACAGTGGATGGGAAGAAGATTGTAATCTTGATACTCTACAATCCCCCACCAAACAGTAGAAGGCCCAGGCAGGAGTACGAGGACAGCAACAAGACATGTATGAATGAACTGCAGAGGGCAGCAACTTTAGCGCATAGAATGAGAGCGAAGCTGCTGGTCATGGGGGACCTAAATCACGGAGAGATAGATTGGGAAACGAGGAATCCCCATGGCGGGGAAGAGACCTGGGGAGCGAAGCTGGTAGACGTTATTGACAGGAATTTCCTAACACAGCATGTGGAAGAAGATACTAGGGAAAGAGGAGGGGATACGCCCAGCCTATTAGATCTCATTATCACTCAGAATGTAGAAGACATCGAGCAGTTGGAACATGAAATACCACTAGGAGCTAGTGACCATTGTGTCCTAGTCTTTGACTACATGACGGAGTTTAAAATTGTGACCAAAGGACAAGAGGTCCGGGAAAGGAGACTTGATTACAGAAAAGGGGACTACAGAAGGATAAGGGACTACCTGGGAGAAGTGCAGTGGGAGGAAGAACTTAGAGGAAAAACAGTGCAAGGTATGATGAACCAAGTCATATTGAAATGCAAGGAGACTGAAGATAGATTTATTCCAACAATAAAGGAAAAAAGCAGGAGGGAATATAATAACCCATGGTTTAATAGACAGTGTCAGGAAGCAAAGTGAGAAGCAGGAGGGAGTGGAGGAAGTACAGAAGACAAAGGACAGAGGACAACAGGATTAGATGTAACAGAGCTAGGAATGATTACATTAACATAAGACGAGTGTCGGAAAGAAATTATGAGAATGATATTGCAGTCAAAGCGAAAAAGCAACCAAAATTACTACATAGCCATATAAGAAGGAAGATGTCGGTAAATGACCAAGTGACAAGACTGAGGAAAACAGAAGGGGCATATACAGAAAGCGACAAGGAAATCTGCGAGGTACTGAATGCAAAATTCCATGGAGTGTTCACAACCGAGCCTGAGCAGCTCCCTTTGTTAGAAGAGATTACCCAAGATGAAAGACTATCAGATATAGAGGTGACAGCAGAGGATGTAATGAAACAGTTGACAACACTGGATGCAAATAAAGCTGTTGGACCAGACAAAGTATCACCGTGGATACTTAAAGAGGCAGCGCAGGCTCTCAGCGTGCCTCTGGCAATGATCTTCAATGAGTCACTTATGTCGGGAGAATTGCCCAGTTGCTGGAAGGAGGCAAATGTCGTACCGATTTTCAAAAAGGGGGATAGGGAGGAGGCACTTAACTACAGACCCGTATCACTGACAAGCATCCCCTGCAAAATACTTGAAAGAATAATTAGGCTAAGACTTGGTGAGCACCTGGAGAGCATTGGGTTTGTAAACAAGCACCAACATGGGTTCTGGACAGGGAAATCTTGCCTAACAAACCTTTTAGAATTCTATGATAAAGTAACAAGGATAAGGCAGGACAGAGAAGGCTGGGCAGACTGCATATTTCTTGACTGCCAAAAGGCCTTTGATACGGTACCGCACATGAGACTGCTATACAAACTTGAGAGGCAGGCAGGAGTAAGCGGAAAGGCCCTAGTATGGGTGAAGAACTACCTAACAGGAAGGAGCCAGAGGGTAATGGTAAGGGGCGAAAAGTCGGACTGGCGAACAGTAACAAGTGGA
>NC_091155.1:47043264-47098264 GCF_040958095.1 Procambarus clarkii
TGCGGCCCCAGCATGGAGCCCGTACCTTGTCAAGCACAAGACGAAGCTGGAAAAAGTCCAAAGGTATGCTACTAGACTAGTCCCAGAACTAAGAGGCATGAGTTATGAGGAAAGGCTGCGGGAAATGCACCTCACGACACTGGAAGACAGAAGAGTAAGGGGGGACATGATCACAACCTACAAAATCCTCAGGGGAATCGACCGGGTAAACAAGGATGAACTTTTCAACACTGGTGGGACGCGAACAAGGGGACACAGGTGGAAGCTGAGTACCCAAATGAGCCACAGAGACGTTAGAAAGAACTTTTTCAGTGTCAGAGTAGTTAGCAAATGGAATGCATTAGGAAGTGATGTGGTGGAGGCTGACTCCATTCACAGTTTCAAATGTAGATATGATAGAGCCCAATAGGCTCAGGAATCTGTACACCAGTTGATTGACGGTTGAGAGGCGGGACCAAAGAGCCAGAGCTCAACCCCCGCAAGCACAATTAGGTGAGTACAATTAGGTGAGTACACACACACACACACACACACACACACACACACACAACAAGACAAGACACTTGTCTTGTGACCATCGTGTTGGGTGGACGTGGGTTGGGAGCTCCTGGATCACTAGTGGAGTGGGAGGGGTAATCAGGCAACTTTGAAGTGAAAAAGACTATAAGTGAATGTACAAGTGAATGAAAAAACCTTGGGTTTTGAGACAGAGCCATAAGGTAGTGAAGAAAAACAGTTTAATTAGCGTAATTCAAAATAGTTGAGGAAATACTGTGCAGTGTGAAACCAGACCTCACCGACCTCTGACCGCGTGACCTCACTTTGGCAGCAACCCTTATACCACCACGTGGGACGACGATTGGAGATTCACTCACCTATTGTGTTAGCAGATTGTGCAAGGTATTGAGGAGCGCCTTTTTGGCTAGATTGTTACTGCAATGACTAGAAGGGGTTCAAGGTCAATCACCAGCAGGGATGAGGAGGAGGACAGATTTATAGACAAATTAATAGGGAAATTTGTAGAGAGAAGGAGTGATTGGTTGGAGGATCTAATCCAGGGGATTAAAAGTGAGGTATTTCAGCAAATACAGGATGCGGTAGAGAGGCAGAAACAAGAACTTATGCTCTATGTTCAGGAAGAGATTAGGAATGGAAGAGAGGACTGGGAGAGGGAATGTGCTCGTATCACAAACGAATTAGGAAGGTTTAGCAGCATGGCTAAGGATAGAGGATTAGTGGGAGATGGGTTAGTGACTGCGGTTGGGATGGGGAATCCCCAGGGGACAGGCTACCAGCATGACAATGAATTACTGAGGAGACGGTCTATTATAATACATGGATTATTCGAATCTAGGGCACCAACTAGACAAGAGAGAATAGAAACAGAAAAATACGAATTGCACGAGATATTGAGGTGTATTGGAGCAGAGATGGCAGAACGCGAGGTGGATATCAATCGACGGGTTGGACCCTACAATTGTACCAAGAATAGACCTGTTCTGGTGCAATTCTCCAATGAGGAGGCAGTGGAGTACATAATGAGGAGCAAGCATTTACTCAGAGGAAGTGAAACCCATTACAATGTGTTTATAGAGAGGTTTATGACGAAAGATGAGCAAACAGCCCACAATAATAGATGGCAACAACGACAACGTACTAGCCTCTCAGGTAGTCTCACCTCCCAGGTCACATCCCAGGTCACCTCCCAGGTCACCTCCCAGGTCATCTCCCAGGTCGCATCCTCCCCAACTCAGCCCTCCTATACATCCCCCCTGCCTCAGCCTCCCAAAACCCCCCTGTCCCTTCCACATTTGCACCTCCACAACGATTCCCCTGCCCCTGCTACATCACACTTGTCAGCGACCCCAGTGGGTCAAGCAATGCCCTCCCCAAACCCACCTTCCCATCCCCCCTCCCCAAATACCCCTTCCCACTCCCCTGCCCCTTCTACCCCATTGACTTCAATTCCATCTACTCCATCCCAGCTTCCACTGCACCCCTCTTCCACTCACCCCCAAACCCCACCCAACCCTCACCCCTCCTATGCACCTCCAGCCCACATTTAACCCCCTCACCTTGTGACCCCCTAACACCTTCCCCCATCTCCCTCTTCCCCTCTTCTACCCCAAAACCCCCACCTACCCCCGATTCCCCCCTAACTAATATACCCTCTCTTCCACTCCCAGCACCCATGCTCCATTCTCATCTCAGCTCTCCGCCCTCAGTAGCCCTCTTCCCCCCAACCTCTCAACCTCTATCTGACTCTCAGTCTCACTCTATTTCTCAACCCCCCTATGCTATTCAGACCCCTAACTTTCAGACCCATTATGCCCTCCTACCCCACTAGATGCCCAGACCCCATTCGCCTACCAGGCACTCCCAGGCACCCCCCTAGCACCCCCCCACTCACCCCCACAGCCCCCACTTGCCCCCCAGACACCCCCCAGTTCCCCCCAGACCCCTGGTGAAAGGGGGAACTCTGACACCCGAGTTTCCAAGAAGAGTCTCAAGGTTTGGTACACCAATGCTGATGGGGTAGCCAATAAAGCAGAAGAGATAAAAGAAAGAGTTAGTGAGGCAGACCCAGACATAGTGGCAATAGTGGAAACTAAAATAAATGGCATGATCTCGGATGCAATCTTTCCAGAGGGGTAGCAGGTGATAAGAAAAGAAAGGACACAGAGACAGGGAGGAGGAGTGGCACTACTAATAAAGCGGAAATGGAAGTTTGATGAGCTGGAAAATCCGGGTACCAATGAAAGCACAAGCTTCATACATGGAACTCTTACAGTGGATGGGAAGAAGATTGTAATCTTGATACTCTACAATCCCCCACCAAACAGTAGAAGGCCCAGGCAGGAGTACGAGGACAGCAACAAGACATGTATGGATGAACTGCAGAGGGCAGCAACTTTAGCGCATAGAATGAGAGCGAAGCTGCTGGTCATGGGGGACCTAAATCACGGAGAGATAGATTGGGAAACGAGGAATCCCCATGGCGGGGAGGAGACCTGGGGTGCGAAGCTGGTAGACGTTATTGACAGGAATTTCCTAACACAGCATGTGAAAGAAGATACTAGGGAAAGAGGAGGGGATACGCCCAGCCTATTAGATCTCATTATCACTCAGAATGTAGAAGACATCGAGCAGTTGGAACATGAAATACCACTAGGAGCTAGTGACCATTGTGTCCTAGCCTTTGACTACATGATGGAGCTTAAAATTGTGACCAAAGGACAAGAGGTCCGGGAAAGAAGACTTGATTACAGAAAAGGGGACTACAGAAGGATAAGGGACTACCTGGGAGAAGTGCAGTGGGAGGAAGAACTTAGAGGAAAAACAGTGCAAGGTATGATGAACCAAGTCATATTGAAATGCAAGGAGGCTGAAGATAGATTTATTCCAACAATAAAGGAAAAAAGCAGGAGGGAATATAATAACCCATGGTTTAATAGACAGTGTCAGGAAGCAAAGGTGAGAAGCAGGAGGGAGTGGAGGAAGTACAGAAGACAAAGGACAGAGGACAACAGGATTAGATGTAACAGAGCTAGGAATGATTACATTAACATAAGACGAGTGTCGGAAAGAAATTATGAGAACGATATTGCAGTCAAAGCGAAAAAGCAACCAAAATTACTACATAGCCATATAAGAAGGAAGATGTCGGTAAATGACCAAGTGACAAGACTGAGGAAAACAGAAGGGGCATATACAGAAAGCGACAAGGAAATCTGCGAGGTACTGAATGCAAAATTCCATGGAGTGTTCACTACCGAGCCTGAGCAGCTCCCATTGTTAGAAGAGATTACCCAAGATGAAAGACTATCAGATATAGAGGTGACAGCAGAGGATGTAATGAAACAGTTGACAACACTGGATGCAAATAAAGCTGTTGGACCAGACAAAGTATCACCGTGGATACTTAAAGAGGCAGCGCAGGCTCTCAGCGTGCCTCTGGCAATGATCTTCAATGAGTCACTTATGTCGGGAGAATTGCCCAGTTGCTGGAAGGAGGCAAATGTCGTACCGATTTTCAAAAAGGGGGATAGGGAGGAGGCACTTAACTACAGACCCGTATCACTGACAAGCATCCCCTGCAAAATACTTGAAAGAATAATTAGGCTAAGACTTGGTGAGCACCTGGAGAGCATTGGGTTTGTAAACAAGCACCAACATGGGTTCTGGACAGGGAAATCTTGCCTAACAAACCTTTTAGAATTCTATGATAAAGTAACAAGGATAAGGCAGGACAGAGAAGGCTGGGCAGACTGCATATTTCTTGACTGCCAAAAGGCCTTTGATACGGTACCGCACATGAGACTGCTATACAAACTTGAGAGGCAGGCAGGAGTAAGCGGAAAGGCCCTAGTATGGGTGAAGAACTACCTAACAGGAAGGAGCCAGAGGGTAATGGTAAGGGGCGAAAAGTCGGACTGGCGAACAGTAACAAGTGGAGTACCTCAAGGATCGGTGCTGGGACCAATCCTCTTTCTAATTTACGTAAATGATATGTTTACAGGAGTGGAATCATACATGTCGATGTTTGCAGATGACGCAAAATTAATGAGAAGAGTTGTGACAGACGAGGATTGTAGGATCCTCCAAGAGGACTTAAACAGGCTGCAGAGATGGTCAGAGAAATGGCTACTGGAGTTTAACACCAGTAAATGTAAAGTTATGGAAATGGGATCAGGTGACAGGAGACCAAAGGGACAGTACACAATGAAGGGGAACAGCCTACCTGTAACGATTCGAGAAAGAGACCTGGGAGTGGATGTGACACCTAATCTAACTCCTGAGGCACATATAAATAGGATAACGACAGCAGCGTACTCTACACTGGCGAAAATTAAAACTTCATTCAGAAACCTAAATGAGGAAGCTTTTAGGGCGCTTTACACTGCCTACGTGAGACCCGTCTTAGAGTATGCCGCGCCATCATGGAGCCCCCACCTGAAGAAACACATAAAGAAACTGGAGAAGGTTCAGAGGTTTGCGACGAGGCTTGTCCCAGAGCTACGAGGGATGGGATATGAAGAGCGGCTGAAGGAACTGAACCTTACGACACTAGAGAAAAGAAGGGAGAGAGGAGATATGATAGGGACATATAAAATACTCAGGGGAATTGACAAAGTGGAAATAGATCAAATGTTCACACGTAATAATAACAGAACGAGGGGACATGGGTGGAAACTGGAAACTCAGATGAGTCACAGAGATGTTAGGAAGTTTTCTTTTAGCCTGAGAGTAGTAGAAAAATGGAATGCACTTGGGGAACAGGTTGTGGAAGCAAATACTATTCATACTTTTAAAACTAGGTATGATAGGGAAATGGGACAGGAGTCATTGCTGTAAACAACCGATAGCTAGAAAGGCGGGATCCAAGAGTCAATGCTCGATCCTGCAAGCACATATAGGTGAGTACATATAGGTGAGTACAAGTAAGGAGGCATTAAGGGCGCTTTACACTGCCTACGTAAGGCCATTCTTAGAGTATGCCGCCTCATCATGGAGTCCCCATCTGAAGAAGCATATAATGAAACTGGAAAAGGTTCAGAGGTTTGCAACGAGACTCGTCCCAGAGCTACGAGGGATGGGGTATGAAGAGCGCCTGAGGGAACTGTGCCTTACGACACTAGAAAGAAGAAGGGAGAGGGGGGACATGATAGGAACGTATAAGATACTCAGAGGAATTGACAGAGTGGACATAGACGAAATGTTCACACGGAATAGTAACAGAACGAGAGGACATGGATGGAAGCTTGAAACTCAGATGAGTCACAGAGATGTTAGGAAGTTTTCTTTTAGCGTAAGAGTAGTGGGGAAATGGAATGCACTTCAGGAACAGGTTGTGGAAGCAAATACTAATCATAATTTTAAAACCAGGTATGATAGGGAAATGGGACAGGAGTCATTGCTGTAAACAACCGATGCTCGAAAGGCGGGATCCAAGAGTCAATGCTCGATCCTGCAGACACAACTAGGTGAGTACAACTAGGTGAGTACACACACACACACACACACACACACACACACACACACACACACACACACACACACACACACACACACACACACAAACACACACACACACACACACACACACACACACACACACACACACACACACACACACACACACACACACACACACACACACACACACACACACACACACAAGTAAGGAGGCATTTATGGCGCTTTACACTGCCTACGTAAGGCCAGTCTTAGAGTATGCCGCCTCATCATGGAGTCCCCATCTGAAGAAGCATATAATGAAACTGGAAAAGGTTCAGAGGTTTGCAACGAGACTCGTCCCAGAGCTACGAGGGATGGGGTATGAAGACCGCCTGAGGGAACTGTGCCTTACGACACTAGAAAGAAGAAGGGAGAGGGGGGACATGATAGGAACGTATAAGATACTCAGAGGAATTGACAGAGTGGACATAGACGAAATGTTCACACGGAATAGTGACAGAACGAGAGGACATGGATGGAAGCTTGAAACTCAGATGAGTCACAGAGATGTTAGGAAGTTTTCTTTTAGCGTGAGAGTAGTGGGGAAATGGAATGCACTTCAGGAACAGGTTGTGGAAGCAAATACTATTCATAATTTTAAAACCAGGTATGATAGGGAAATGGGACAGGAGTCATTGCTGTAAACAACCGATGCTCGAAAGGCGGGATCCAAGAGTCAATGCTCGATCCTGCAGACACAACTAGGTGAGTACAACTAGGTGAGTACACACACACACACACACACACACACACACACACACACACACACACACACACACACACACACACACACACACACACACACACACACACACACACACAACCACACACACACACACACACACACACACACACACACACACACACACACACACACACACACACACACACACACACACACACACACACACACACACACACACACACAAACACACACACACACACACACACACACACACACACACACACACACACACACACACACACACACACACACACACACACACACACACACACACACACACACACACACAAGAAAGGAGGCATTTAGGGCGCTTTACACTGCCTACGTAAGGCCATTCTTAGAGTATGCCGCCTCATCATGGAGTCCCCATCTGAAGAAGCATATAATGAAACTGGAAAAGGTTCAGAGGTTTGCAACGAGACTCGTCCCAGAGCTACGAGGGATGGGGTATGAAGAGCGCCTGAGGGAACTGTGACTTACGACACTAGAAAGAAGAAGGGAGAGGGGGGACATGATAGGAACGTATAAGATACTCAGAGGAATTGACAGAGTGGACATAGACGAAATGTTCACACGGAATAGTAACAGAACGAGAGGACATGGACGGAAGCTTGAAACTCAGATGAGTCACAGAGATGTTAGGAAGTTTTCTTTTAGCGTGAGAGTAGTGGGGAAATGGAATGCACTTCAGGAACAGGTTGTGGAAGCAAATACTATTCATAATTTTAAAACCAGGTATGATAGGGAAATGGGACAGGAGTCATTGCTGTAAACAACCGATGCTCGAAAGGCGGGATCCAAGAGTCAATGCACGATCCTGCAGACACAACTAGGTGAGTACAACTAGGTGAGTACACACACACACACACACACACACACACACACACACACACACACACACACACACACACACACACACACACACACTCACGCACGCACGCACGCACGCACACACGCACGCACGCACGCACGCACACACACACACACACACACACACACACACACACACACACACACACACACACACACACACACACACACACACACACTGGTACAGTTCACTAACGAAGAGGCAGTGGATTACATACTGCATCACAAACACCTACTCAGAGGTAGCAAAAATTACTACAACGTATTTATTGACAAATTCATGACAAAGGAGGAACAGATTGCCCACAGAGCAAGCAAACAACAGTACGACTCTTCCCATTTGAGCGCAGCTACACACCCCAGTGCTAAACCACCGCATGCTAACCAGCTCACACGTGCTTCTCAGGTCACCCCTTCCCCAAATCAGCCGCCCCTGCTTATCTCCCCAGCACATCCCTTGACCCCTCTGACCCCACTGGAGTCAAATTCATCCCACATTCCAAGGACCCCCTCATCACCTCAGCCCCCAAAACCCGTCCAGCCCTCATCCCCTCAACCCCCAAAACCCACCCAGCTCTCACCCCCTCAACCCCCAAAACCCATCCAGACCTCATCCCCTCAACCCCAAGAACCCACCCAGACCTCATCCCCTCAACACCCAAAGCCTACCCAGCCCTCACCCCTCCTCATCCCCTCTCCTTCCATGTGACCCCCCACCCTTGCGAGGGAGGTGGGAGGTCCCCCCCACCCCCTCTATCCTTCCCCCTCCCAACCTCTCAACCTCTATCTGTCTCCCAACCTTACGCTATCTCCCAACCCCTCTATGCCCTCCCTAATCTTCAGACCCAGTATGCCCTTCCTACTCCAGACCTACCTACCCAGGCCCTACCCCAGACCCTCCTACCTACCTTCCTAGAAGCCCAGCCCCCAGTAGCCCCCCAAGCACTCTTTCTGAACACCCCCCTCCTGAACTCTTTCACCCCCCATACACCCCCCGGACCCCCCCAGACACCCCCCGAATCCCCCCGGACATCCCCCGGACCCTCCCCGCCCCCAGTCATCCCCCAGACACCCCCCAGATCCCCCAGATCCCCTCTGCCCCCAGTCACCCCCAGACATCCCCCAGATCCCCCCAGACCCCCAGAGAAAGGGAGAACTCTGGTACAAGAGTTTCCATGAAGAATCTCAAGGTTTGGTACACCAATGCTGATGGGGTATCTAATAAAGCAGAAGAGATAAAAGAAAGAGTGAGTGAAGCAGATCCTGACATAGTTGCAATTGTGGAAACTAAAATTAATGACATGATCTCAGATGCAATCTTTCCTGAAGGGTACCAGGTGATACGAAAAGAGAGGACACAGCTGAGACAGGGAGGGGGAGTAGCACTCCTAATAAAGCGGAAATGGAAGTTTGAAGACCTGGGAAATCGAGTTACCAATGAGTGCACAAGCTTCATACATGGAACTCTGACAGTAGATGGGAGGAAGATTGTGATCCTGGTAATCTACAATCCCCCACCAAACAGTAGAAGACCCAGGCAGGAGTATGATGACAACAACAAAGCATGTATAGATGAACTGCAGAAGGCAGCAACACTAGCCCACAGAATGAGAGCGAAGCTGCTGATCATGGGGGACCTAAATCATGGAGAGATAAATTGGGAATCAAGGAATCCCCATGGAGGGGACGAAACGTGGGGAGCAAAATTAGTAGATGTTATAGACAGGAATTTCCTGACACAACATGTAAAGGAAGACACAAGGGAAAGAGGAGGAGATGCACCGAGCCTATTAGACCTGATTTTCACCCAGAACGTAGAAGATATCGAGAATTTAGAGCATGAAATACCTCTAGGGGCCAGTGACCATTGTGTCCTAGTCTTTGACTACATGATGGAATTCAAACTTATGACCATGGGACAAGAGATCTGGGAAAGGAGAGCTGACTACAGGAAAGGGGACTATATGAGGATAAGGGACTATCTGGGTGAAGTGCAGTGGGAGGAAGAAATTAGAGGAAAAACAGTCCAAGATATGATGGACCTAGTCATACAGAAATGCCAGGAGGCCGAAGAGAGATTTATACCAACGGTAAAGGGAAAAAATAAGAAGGAATATAATAACCCATGGTTTAATAGACAGTGTCAGGAAGCAAAAATGGCCAGCAGACGGGAGTGGAGGAAGTACCAAAGAACAGAGGACAACAGAGCTAGGAACGATTACATTAACATAAGACGAACATCGGAAAGGGACTATGAGAACGATATTGCAATCAAAGCGAAAAAACAACCTAAGTTACTACACAGTCATATAAGAAGAAAAATGTCGGTGAACGACCAAGTGACAAGACTAAGGAAGACAGAGGGGGCATATACTGAAAGTGACAAGGAAATCTGCGAGGCACTGAATGCCAGTTTCCATGGAGTGTTCACTACCGAGCCTGAGCAGCTCCCATTGTTGGAAGGGGTTACCCTAGATGAAAGACTATCAGATATAGAGGTGACAGCAGAGGTTGTAATGAAACAGTTGACAACTCTAGATGCAACTAAAGCAGTTGGACCAGACAAAGTATCACCGTGGATACTAAAAGAAGCAGCACAGGCCCTCAGCGTGCCTTTGGCAATGATCTTTAATGAGTCACTTATGTCAGGAGAATTGCCCAGTTGCTGGAAGAAGGCAAATGTCGTGCCGATCTTCAAGAAAGGAGATAGGGAGGAGGCACTTAACTACAGACCTGTATCACTGACAAGCATCCCCTGTAAAATACTGGAAAGAATAATTAGGCTGCGACTGGTTGCACACCTGGAGAACATTAGGTTTGTGAACAAACATCAACATGGGTTCTGGACAGGGAAATCGTGCCTAACAAACCTTCTGGAATTCTATGATAAAATAACGAGGATAAGACAGGACAGAGATGGTTGGGCAGACTGCATATTTCTGGACTGCCAAAAAGCCTTTGATACAGTACCGCACATGAGACTGCTGTTCAAGCTCGAGAGGCAGGCGGGGGTGGGGGGAAAGGTCCTAGAATGGATAAGGAACTACCTAACAGGAAGGAGCCAAAGAGTTACGGTAAGGGGCGAGAAGTCGGACTGGCGAACAGTAACAAGTGGAGTACCACAAGGATCGGTGCTGGGACCAATTCTATTTCTTGTATATGTTAACGACATGTTTACAGGCGTAGAGTCCTACATGTCGATGTTTGCGGATGATGCAAAGTTGATGAGAAGAGTTGTGACAGATGAGGATTGCAGGATCCTCCAAGAGGACCTGAACAGATTGCAGAGATGGTCAGAGAAATGGCTACTAGAATTCAACACGAGCAAATGTAAAGTTATGGAAATGGGACTAGGAGATAGGAGACCAAAGGGACAGTACACAATGAAGGGGAACAGCCTACCTGTAACGACGCGTGAAAGAGACCTGGGGGTGGACGTAACACCTAATCTATCTCCTGAGGCACATATTAATAGGATAACGACAGCAGCGTACTCTACACTGGCAAAAGTTAGAACATCATTCAGAAACCTAAGTAAGGAGGCATTTAGGGCGCTTTACACTGCCTACGTAAGGCCAGTCTTAGAGTATGCCGCCTCATCATGGAGTCCCCATCTGAAGAAGCATATAATGAAACTGGAAAAGGTTCAGAGGTTTTCAGCGAGACTCGTCCCAGAGCTACGAGGGATAGGGTATGAAGAGCGCCTGAGGGAACTGTGCCTTACGACACTAGAAAGAAGAAGGGAGAGGGGGGACATGATAGGAACGTATAAGATACTCAGAGGAATTGACAGAGTGGACATAGACGAAATGTTCACACGGAATAGTAACAGAACGAGAGGACATGGATGGAAGCTTGAAACTCAGATGAGTCACAGAGATGTTAGGAAGTTTTCTTTTAGCGTGAGAGTAGTGGGGAAATGGAATGCACTTCAGGAACAGGTTGTGGAAGCAAATACTATTCATAATTTTAAAACCAGGTATGATAGGGAAATAGGACAGGAGTCATTGCTGTAAACAACCGATGCTCGAAAGGCGGGATCCAAGAGTCAATGCTCGATCCTGCAGACACAACTAGGTGAGTACAACTAGGTGAGTACACACACACACACACACACACACACACACACACACACACACACACACACACACACACACACACACACTTCACATTATTGTTATTATTTCTTACATCAACATTAGCAAACAACATCAACAAGCATCTTTGCACAATATGACTCAACTTAAGGGAAACGTACCTCGTATTATTGCAATGGCTTGTCCTAAGCGCTCATCGCCCTCTGAGTGAGGAGAGGGCACACCGTTGGCGGCACCAGAGGCACGTGCGGTCATCTTGGATTGGTGGGTTGCTGACGGAGTGTTTACCCTGTCAGGTCAAGGGTGAGCTATATACCCCCCGTTCACGAGGGTGCCTCCTTACCACACACCTCCAACTCCCTCAGCCTTAATAATAATAATAATAATAATAATAATAATAATAATAATACATAAGGATAATATAAAAGAAACAACTTTAGATTTGTTTTTATTAAGAGATGATGGGAAGAAGTAGATGTACTACATCCCTGCGACATACAGGACATTTATCACATCGTGTTACACAATCCAAACATACGACCATATGCCTACACGGAATGAGAACCGTGTTTATTTCTTGAGTGAAACATACCTTACAATAAAACCTAGCTGCACCTTGCACTGCATTCGCTTCCTCTCCTTCATCTACCTCCACTACAGGGGGAACTGGGCGGGGGAAAATAACACCTTGGGATGATAATACTTCTAAGGGAGATTCAGTTACTGCACCTGTGTCCCCACTTTCACCCACACCATCTAAAAACCACAACATTACCTCTACACAGTTAGATTTGCTAAGGAGAGGTAATACATCCTTTTTAATCTTGAGGTATTCTCTTAGTGCACCTCGCAGGGCGATGTTTCATCAACTGCCACTGTCGGTTGAGGAGGTGAGAAAGGGACTGCATTTTTAATGAAGACTCGATCCTTCTTCAAGTTTAAGTATACACAGCTTGAATAGTACCGGGCGTGGAGAGTCCAGGGGTCGTCCGAAGGTAAGAAGTTGACAAGACCGCCACCACAATAAAAGCATCGTATATGGTCTCCAACTCCTAAGAAAAAAGAATATATATATATATATATATATATATATATATATATATATATATATATATATATATATATATATATATATATATATATATATATATATATATATATATATATATATATATATGAGAAAGTAAATACTAGCACGTCTCAAACAGAGTGGGCTTGTGTGATTACATTAAGACACCAATAATAATAATAATAATAATAATAATAATAATAATAATAATAATAATAATAATATCTTCCAATACTTACCACAAGAGAAAAAGCCAGCTCGAGATAATTCTGCCGGAGACTGACCGCACATATCAGGCCAGATGATGCCGAATGATGCCAAACGAGACTTATACCCTGCCATCTCTGGGTAAATGGGCATAGAGAATGGTAGAATTCCAGAGTTTTCCTCACTCCATTCCACAGTACCTACAATTATTAAAATAATAATAATAATAATATATATATATATATATATATATATATATATATATACGCTTACCGTTCCTATAAACACACACTATGAAAGATAACTATGTGTTCAAACACTCACTCACACACACACACACACACACACACACACACACACACACACACACACACACACACACACACACACACACACACACACACACACACACACACACACACACACACACACACACACACACACACACACACACACACACAATCTTATTATCAAGCTATTCACAATGACTATACAAGCAACGTTATTCGCAGCGACTATGAGATAACACATAATTGTGATGGATACTTACAACTGTTGGCTGAATTTCCATCTCTTTCCAGTTGCAGGACGGAATAGGTGAAATTCAATCCATAGGCGTAGACCATGTTGCTTAGCGCAATGCTGACATTTTCAGTACGTTTACCAGTGATGAAAGGACAGTGTGGAGCTGCAGTTACATGACGACTGCGGGGGGTGTCCTCCCCCTCCACCCATCCTCCAATTAAGGCATAACAGAAACTGCATATGCAGTAATCCACGGATTTGGTGAAGTAGAATCCATCACTGGCTAAATCCTGGGGCAAAAGCCAGTCAACACGCCATCCCACAAAGGTGTCTAACCTCATCTGCTCACAACGCAAACGTTCCATGCTGCGGAAAGTTTTGGTGCGAAAGACATCCATGCTGGGTCGAACACTCAAAATTGTGGTAAAGGTTTGACCGTTTCCGGGGCTATTTATCCTCGAGAATGGGGTGACGCATTTCGCTACATATTCATTGAGAAATCTATGTATAAGCTTAAAGGTAAACCCAATTAGTTTAAGCAGAGGTATTGGGGAAGATGAAATAGCTGGCATCGCACGGATTGAAAAAAAAAAATCTAATCTGTTCTATCCAGTAGCGGATTAAAGTTTGCACTCGCTCTAAACACCGCTCGAGGGAGTAGTTTTTTTTTTTGTTGGGGATAAATATGATATATATATATATATATATATATATATATATATATATATATATATATATATATATATATATATATATATATATATATATATATATATATATATATATATATATATATATATATATATATATATATATATAAATATATATATATATATATATATATATATATATATATATATATATATATATATAAATATATATATATATATATATATATATATATATATATATATATATATATATATATATATTGTTGGATATTGTCTTCTGTGACGGTGGTGTTATGTTGAGTCTCGACCTTACTCTCACGGTGTGTAGAGTAATCACCTCCATGATTTGGGTGATCATTGTAAGTTGATCTATTCTTATGCGAATCGCCTCAAGAATTCACAATCTTTTTACATCCATGGTTTTGTCTATTATGCAGATATTCTTGTTCAACATTTCTCTTGTTAGAGTGATGACATGAGCCTGTCTCATGCGATTCCTGGGGGTGGGGGATTGAAGATGATGTGACAATCACCTCCACAGCTTGGTTGGTGTCATACCTATGTACTTAGTTTGAAGGTTGCATCCTTTGCGGGGTACGTGTACATGTATACATCGCTTGACTGCTGTAGAGGGTTCTCCTTCGGAACTGTTTTGATAAGGAGTTTGGAAGTCTTCTTGCTTTGTAGAATATTATCAGATCTATGTTTGGTTGGGAGTAGTGCATATATATATATATATATATATATATATATATATATATATATATATATATATATATATATATGATCCGCCTTATATTAATTTCTATAGTGAAGGAGATGTGAAGGAATATACCAAGCTCTCCACAACTTAGAAAAAAATCATAGCTTCGTGCAAAGTTAATATAAAACCTCATTGTTGAGAATATAGTATTACACAGATCTTACTGCTAGAATGGACTATAATCCACGTTTATTAAATAATAATAAATAATAAATAAATAATATAAAATATGAAACTATGGAGTATGGTTAATCATTAATTGGAAACTATCCCGGGAGCATGCGCGCGCGCGCGCCACACACGACGAGGATAAAAGGGGGTGGGTAGATCACACTAATTCATTACTGCCCGCTCATCGCTCCCCTGTGTTTCATCTATAGCGCGTTGGGGAAAAAAAAAATGAACTCCATAGCCAAAATGAACTCTGTAGAAATTCATCACGGATACATGACGGATGAGGAGTTTAACAATCGAGAGTGCTGCATTGTCTACTCTGTAAATTGTATATCATACTCCCCCCTACGGCATGTCCCAGGACATTGCTGATAAATATTCTCATGCCACCGCTTACGCCAGAACGCAATTGTATAATCTAAAGAGATGCACTAGAGAAGACCGCCCAACACCTGGATCCATTCACATCAGCAGAGACAGTCAAGGACCAAGCTTAGTAGCCTTGGCAACGCAGTATGGATTAGGGAAGCCTATTGAGAGGAATGATATTGTTCAAGCCATTGCCGGTAAATCAAAAGATTACTCTATGGTTAAAGGGTTGCGTGCTGATACGAAAGAAAACCGCTTGTTATACTTGACGAAATCATTAGAAGAACTCTTATTGTATATTGAAGATACCGAGGAGATCACGAAAGTTATTCTTCCCTGGGGTGTAGGTATGACAGGTCGGTGTGAAGATGCAGAGTGGGAAAGTACTCACCTCCCCATTATTCAAAATATGCAGGGGAGATTAAACCCTTATAACGTCAAAGTGATTTTAGTCCGCCCCATGGAAACAGGAACGAAACAAAACAGGAAACCCAGTAACCTTCGCACGACCGTATAAAGGGGCGGCTGCTCTCCCCTCTCCGACTCACTTCCTCTACTCTACTCATCAGATAAGATGTTGACGACTGTAGCTGGCAGCCTTTCATCTTTTTCAGAGTACTCTTACTCCGACTGCATCATCTATGATATGGACGCCTGTAGTGTGATGACGAGTGGGGTGGTTGAAGAATTATGGACTCGTTTTACCTATGCTCGCATTCATCGGAGCAAACTACCCTACAAAATTCATGCAGAGAGAAGAGACCGAGCCCTGCCTGGAGAGATTGTCTATGGTGAACCCCCTCAATTCAACAATCGAATTGGTGATGACCCGCATCTACCTCATCTCATCGGATTAATAACACATCACGCCGGAGGGAAATCATCTAAACCCCTGAACATGACGATGAAGGAAATCGAGACGTTATATGCTGTCGACCCGCACTACTACAGAGGCTTACAGTTGGATACAGAAGAAATGCGTCGCTATTGGTTTACAAAATCTCTGCGTAAGGCCTTTGCAATCATCTTAACAAGAGAAGAAGAATATAAAATTAACCGCATAATTTTCCCTTTTGGACTTGGGATGGGCTGTGGTCAGTACTGGAAGAGCTACAATCAAGAAGTGTGGAGACAGAAATATCTACCCATAATGATGAAGTTGGAGCGGTATTACCATCGTCGCGGGTTGAAATTTGTGATGGTTGACTCTGCAAGCAATGCAATCCCTGTAGCATTGCCTACACACGGTGTGCTTACACATAAGTTAAGTGAAGGAGTTGCCTCTGCTTATCATCGGATGAAGAACAACAACTTGAACGCAGATGTGGATGAAGTTGGAGGTGAAACTACAAAACCCCATTGCAAAGCCGTGCCTATAATAGATCTCACAGGAGATATCGAACTGATCGATTTAACAGTTGACTAGAAATATATATATATATATATATATATATATATATATATATATATATATATATATATATATATATATATATATATATATATATATATATATATATATATATATATATATATATATATATATAAAACTTGTGACAAGCAGCCTTGTACCCTGCATGTAATCAATATTGTAACTTTTTTGTGTAATGACATTTTCAAATAAAGTTAGATAAATATACACACTTAACAAAAGAATAGGGGTGGTAGGAGAAGAAAATATCAAAGTGTTCAGTGAGGATCCACAAGGTCTTCTCTGAGTACTCTTTATTTTCTTCTCCGAGGCTATGGGTCCCTACACTTGCACCAGAGGTGGTACCCCTATTAGGTTTTATATATATATATATATATATATATATATATATATATATATATATATATATATATATATATATATATATATATATATATATATATATATATATATATAAACTATTGTCTTTATTTATTTACTATTGTTACCATTTTCCATGCTTGCAATTAATAATAATAAAAAAATAATATTATACTCTGTGTTTATCTTCCCGCTTTAACAAACAGTTGAGTGTGATTATAGATGTGATAGAGGAATGAAAAAGAGTAACTGGTAACTCTATACTGTATATATTTCTTACATCCGCAAACTCGCGTTTAATAACTGTCAAGATGTGTTCAAGGTACATGCTTCATAAGCTAACCAGTCTTAAAGACTGCAAAGTAGAAGGTGATTATCTGGCAACGGATGAGATCCATCCTGGTGACTGTATAGTGTATGATATTCCTTCAATTCACACCCATTCAGGAGGAATGTCTTGCGAGATCTGGGAAAGGTATCCTTATACACAACTACAGCGAGCGATCCAACCATTAAGTAACTATGTGGTGGTGGCTGATCGCGTTAAAGTGGGATGAGCTGTCTTTTCTCCCTCACCAGAAAGTCTACCACATGTTATAGCTATTGTGACCAGATATAGCGCAGGACCACCAATAGAAAATAACGCTGTTAACCAAAAAATTCTATTAGAGCGGTGTGGGGAGGATATAGATTGTATAATGGAGGGACTCCGCAACGATACTAAGATCAAGAGACGATGGAGCTTTAAACTATGCATTAATCAAATTTTAAGCATGACTAAGCGACATAATTCAATCAAGCGCGTTAAAATTCCTTATGGCTTGGGAATGATTGACAGTGATGACTTGAATCCTGATGAAAAGCTTGAATGGGAGGTCCACTACTACACAGCTCTGGCTCACTTAGCCATGGTGTTAAAGAAACATGGAAAACAACTCATAATAGTTGAAAAACAAAAAAAAATTTTGAAACTCCGCTGATAACTGCATTAGGCTGAGTGATATGTCTCTGTCTGTCTGTCTGTCTGATAGTTATTATGTTTTGTTTTACCAAGATAAATATGTAAGTGTCTACCAGTCATTGAATAAACGTAATAAGAGAAAGATTAACTTTTTCACCTATGTCTGTCTGTCTGACAGTTATTATGTTTTTGTTTTACCAAGATAAATATGTAAGTGTCTACCAGTCATTGAATAAAACGTGATAAGAGAAAGATTAACTTTTTCACCTATGTCTGTCTGTCTGTCTGACAGTTATTATGTTTTGTTTTTTACCAAGATAAATATATAAGTGTCTACCAGTCATTGAATAAAACGTGATAAGAGAAAGATTAACTTTTTTCACCTATGTCTGTCTGACAGTTATTATGTTTTGTTTTTTACCAAGATAAATATGTAAGTGTCTACCAGTCACTGAATAAAACGTGATAAGAGAAAGATTAACTTTTTTCACCTATTATGTTAACACGAGTCTCTGTTTTTTCTGTTGGATCGAACGATTACTAATGGTTGATGATGAGTGAAAACTCGCGCTATGGAAAGACACAAGGTCTGTCCCTAACGAGATGTGACGAGACGTAATGAGTAACCACGCTTGCATTTTCAAATGTTATAAGAACTGAAAACAGACTTAACCCAGAGCTCATCCGGACTGTTTGCATTGGATAATGTAAGTCTTAAGAGAGAGAGAGAGAGAGAGAGAGAGAGAGAGAGAGATGAACTCGGGATAATGAACAAGACAATTTAATAATAGTAGCAAGATTGTGTTTTCCATATTATGCTTATGATGATACTAAGGCTTAGAACAGAACATCCGGTCTGGGAAGGGGCAGTGATGGTTCGGCCCTGGAGGGGGAGGTATGGGTTAGGGTTTGTGGGGGTGGACTGTGGGGGAGGGTATGGCTGGCACATTCATTCAGGTTTTAGTAAAACGCTAAGGACTGTGGGGGAGGGTATGGCTGGCACATTCATTCAGGTTTTAGTAAAACGCTAAGGACTGGGGGGGAGGGTATGGCTGGCACATTCATTCAGGTTTTAGTAAAACGCTAACCTCCGGACTTTGACTGAGTTACTAAGTGAAGTGACGTGTAGTGGGCTTTAGAGAGGGAGAGACAGAGCGAGAGAGAGAGAGAGAGAGAGAGAGAGGAGAGAGACAGAGAGAGAGAGAGAGAGAGAGAGGGAGAGAGACAGAGCGAGAGAGATGGAGAGACAGAGAAACATAGAGAATCGCTTAAGTGTTTCATAAAGAAATAAATTTATATAATGTGTCTACTTTTCCCGCGTTTATTGCTCTCACCATGTTGGTCACGTTACGATATAGCTTACACATATTAACAGAAATAATACTAACGGGGATTGCACGGAACAATGGTTGATGGTATGGGTGCGGGTGGGGATGAGGGGTGGGAGTGGTTGCTGGTTGGCAGGTGCGGGTCTGCCGGTGAGGACCCCTGCTGGCGGAGATCGCGTCTCCGTGATGATGTGAAATGTTTCTCTCTTTTAGTAAACGCCAACCTCCGGACTTTGACTGAGTTTACTAAGTGAAGAGATGTGTGGTGGACTATAGAGCGGGAGAGAGAGAGAGAGAGAGAGAGACAGAGAGAGACAGAGAGACACAGAGAGAGAGAGAGCGAGAGACAGAGAGACAGAGACAGAGAGACAGAGACAGAGAGAGAGAAAGAGAGAGAGAGAGAGAGACAGAGAGACAGAGAGACATAGAGAGAGAGAGAGACAAAGAGAGACAGAGAGACACAGAGAGAGAGAGAGAGTCGCGGACCCTGGCGAAACGCATTGGTAATGGATGCCCCACCACTTCCGCCGTCGTGTCGGAGGAGAAATAACCAAGCTACTTGGAAAGTCGTTCAGTCGGGCTCTAGCCTGTGACCCGTACGCATACCCCTCCGCGGACATTGAAAAACGCTTAAGGGTAATGGTACACAGTCCTCCTGCCGGAGTCTTCTCTCCCATCCTCGCACACTTAGCACTTCCTGTAGGGGAGTTAAATGGTTTGTCTAACCGCATAATGTCCCACTGCAGTCTCACAACGAGGCTGGCTTCACTCTTTCATGACCCGAACACACAGAAAAAAAAAGCCAGGTGTCACTCGCGTGTCTTTTCCATGCATTTCTTACAACCCCACTTAAGGGCTTCCTGTAGGGGAGTTAATGGGTTTGTCTAACCACATAATGGCCCAGAGCAGTCTCTCGCCGACGAGGGGAAGCTCCCACTCACCTTTCCCTCCATCCATCCCATACCCCTCCCACACCCAAAACAACAACATAACAGACTGTGTTGCCTCTCCTCGCATCTACATGCAATCTCATGATCAACAAAATTATTATCCGCACACAGGATTAAGGCTACGCAAAACACACATACATATTCATTTACTCCCTCCTCTTATCCTTCTATTTTCTTACTCTACCACTTACTCTCACACAACAAGTACTCCCATCTTTCCTGAACACATACCCTATCCCTTGAGGACTAGATCCGCGCGCGCGCTCCAATTACCTCCGTCACGTGCCAAACTTCCGGGAAATTCCCTCAATACCCTTGCGACTAGAGTGACACGCGCCACCTGTCAGCGGCTACTCACGTGTCTTTTCCATGCATTTCTTACTGCCCCAACAACATGGTTTCCCTCTTTCATAACCAGAACCACTCAAGACTGCGTCCGACGCGCGCCAAACTTCCGGGAAATTTCCCTCCCAAACCCTCTGCGACGACGACGACGACGACGACGACGCGCACCACCTGGCATCCAACAACATAACTTACTCTCTTTCCTGACCACATACCCTAACACAGGATGCTCACACGCGTCCGAAACGCGCCAAACTTCCGGGAAAATCCCCCAAAAACCCTTGCGACTACACCCCTGCGCGCCACCTGTCGGGTGGCACTCACCTGAGTGCCACCTGGCAGGTGGTGCGCATGGTCGTAGTCGTATATTTCACTACTCTATTTCACACAGATTCCTTAATAAACGTAAGAGTTTTATATGTCACAAGAAAGATATAAATATAAGCTTCATTCTAAATACCTTACCATGGGCATATTTAAATTTAAAGCGAAGATACGTGTACTTTTATAATAGCCGAGCTTTAACCCCGGACAGATTGATCGACCGAGCAACTCTCTCTCAGAACAATGTTTATTTCAAGTGAATTCGTTAATAAACATATATGTTTTATATGTCTCAAGAAAGGCAGACATATAAGCTTCACTTTAAACACTTTACCATAGACATATTTAAAGTTCTAATGAAGATACATATATTTTAAAAATTATTGAACTCCCACCCCGTACAGACTGAACGACAGAGCAACTCTCTCTCAAATCAATGTTTATTTCACGTAAATTCGTTAATAAACACAAATGTTTTATATGTCTTAAGCAAGATAGAAATAAGAGCTTCATTTTAAATACATTACAATAAACATATTTATAGCTCAAGTGAAGATACATATGTTTTTATACTAGCGCTCAGTAGCTTGTCGGGCATGGAGTGCAGACGCCTACGCACTAACCGATATATTGTATAATTAACAAAGATACGCTAATAAAGCCTAAAATCTTATATGCCTCCAGAAAGACCGAGATATGAACATTATTATGATTTCACCAAATGAAATATATCATGTTCGAGAACAAAGATATATCAATTTTAAATTAAGTTTCGACTCTTGCTCGGGGGAGAGAGATGGGGCGACTCTCGCCCCATCTATTGGAGATTCTGTCCACTAAAGACCCAAAGCTACTCAAACCCTCCTAGCATTATTTAAGTAATGAAGTAATATGGTATATTTACTATAATGTGGGTGCTGAATGCTGAACATGAGAAAACATATATTTACTCCAAACTAATATAATTTCATTATGAAATAAGTAAATAAGTAGCATCAAAGGAAGTCGACGGTCCAAGCGTCAATGTTGTGGAGCGACTTATCCAAGATATATCGTTGTTTGGAAAGTGTTTGTTGGCATATCCAGTTGTCGCACTTCTCTGCACAAATTATCACAAATTTAAATTATAATGTTAACAGTAGAATACGTATTTTTAATAAAATCTAACATAACTCTCCAGAAAACATTTAACATTTATTAAAAAAATATATGTTTGGAAGTTAAATCGACTTCATAGGACAATAGTTTTGTTATATATACTCGTTATTCGTTGACATGCATTCGCTACTTAAACTACCATGTACTGTACTTATGTAAAATCTCCCATGTCAACTTCAAATTCAAGTATGTTTATTGAGATAAGCAATAAATACATCTCAAAGGGATAGAGTAGCTTAGGCTATTTCTACCCCCCTCTACTTCAAGTCCCTCAAGGGGCGCACAAATTCAGTGAGTACAAATAGACAAATAACATTACAAGAATCCCATTTAATCTCCCATGTCTCTTCGCTCATCTCACCGAACCCTACAGGCTCTGTGATATATTGTTTAATTAATTGAGATTCACAAATAAAGCTGATAATTGTATCTGTTAACAAAAAGGCAGAGCTTAGTTTAGTTCATTTATTATGCACCCCATACCCATCCTATGGGCGATAGTGGAGTGTTACAGAGGTACATATAATGGGCTCAGGGACTGAGCCCCACAATTCATATAGCCAAGGAAGTTATAATCTTGATAAGCTAGTTACAAAAGTCAATGCACATTGTCACATCAACAATGGGCTCGAGACCGACCACAAGTACAGTTTATAATTTAAGCAACTGACATATATGGAGGGCTAGTGTCACAATTGATATGTTTATCCTACACATAACCCCCTCTCCCCCATCCAATGGGCAGCGGTGGATAGGTTAAAATCAAGTCGTTTTTTGCGTTTTATTTAGAGATTAGATCTTATTGGGTGCGGAAAGATATTCATATTTTAAAGAAGGCTTCTTGGCTGATGCTCTCCATTGATGGAAAATATACAACCTTTGAAAATCAATGTTAGTTTGATCTAGATATTGTAATTAACGCAGTTACCTGGTGTTATTCTTCACCTATATCTTTTTCTGGTTAATCCCTATTTACATTATGCAGTTCAGGTTTCGTCGCCAGACTATAGTTTTTAGTTTAGTTAATTTATCACATAATGGGTTCAGGGACTGAACATACAATATATTTATCTAAGCAAGTTACAATCTTGAGGAGCTAGCCACAAAATTCATAACACAACGTCATATTAACAACGTGGGTTCGAGATCGACCACAAGTACAGTTTCTAAATTAAGAAAATGCCACATGTGGAGAGCTAGTGTCACAATTGATATGTTTGTCCTGCACATTTCCACAGTGGTTTGATTGGGTTCTTTTAATTATCTTAGATACCATTGAAGAGAACCTCCTAGGTACTATAGTGTATATATGCTGGTAAGAAGTATAATTATCCTGAGAAATCGTGTAAATTATGTTGTACGAGTGCTTCCAGTTAAGTAACATAGTTCATTTGTGTGCGCGTGCTTGAAGAGGAAATGTTATCCCCCACCCCCATTGTAAATATTTGTGGGTTTCAGACCATACGACCGCGGCTTACCCTCTCCGCGGTCGAGGGTAAGAACACTGGACTGGATGTATATACCCAGTATTACAAGTAAACATTAGCAATAACAATTATGGAAAGTTCCTTCACCTATACATAGACAAGAGACTGAACTTCAGCACCCACATACAACACATAAGGGGATGCTCTGAGAGAGAGAGAGAGAGGGAGAGTAAAATTATCCACTGAGGTCTGATTAAGTCCTTTTGGGGACCTTAATCATCAGGACGTCCAATGATTAACGCAAAGTGAAGCGTATTCAGATGGTATATTGACAACATTCAGCATATCTCATAATGACCTAGTAGTACTTGGTGCACAAATACCTTTTCCAAAGGAATCGCAAAACATAATTAAACACAACTGTACCGTACAGTGTTATATATTTATTTCAGTTTGAACAATTTTTAACATTAACATTCCAACATTCATTTTAGCAAGTTCTCTCAGAATGACGTGTGGGTTAGCAATGTCAAAGGCTGACTTAAGATCTAGGAAAGTGGTATATGACCTATCAGTATGCAGGGTGAGGAATGTGGTAATACAGTGATGTACACTCTTTCCATGCATAAAGCCATATATCTCGGGAGACAACATATTATTAATTTTGTAAAGGAGACGGTTGAGAACCATCCTCTCAAGACACTTATAGAGACAACTAGTGAGGGAGATTGGGCGAAAAACACTCGGCTGGTGAGGTTTAGGAATGGGAATAATAACACTGTTGGTCCATGACTTAGGAAGCTCCCCAGTTACATAGCTCATATTATACAATTGAAGAATGGTATTCCCTGGAACTAGCAGAAACATATGCAGTATGCCGTCAGTAACTCCATCCTCCCCGGGTGATGTAGCTTTGCCTTTATGTAGAGCAGAATCTAGTTCGTATTCAGTAAAAGCATGTCACAGTCATCCTCTTGATGAAGCATGAAGTCAAGGAACCTTGCCCTATCAGTATATCTATCATTTAATTCATTCTGTGAGGGTAGAGGAAGACTGTCAAAGCTGGAAGTCGTGGCCCAAGCACCAACAAGCTCATTTGCTCTGTGCAGAGGATTAGGGTACGAGATCTCTGCAGCATTTTTCCCTTTGATCTTGTTGATATCCTTCCATGCCCGACTTAGTGGCGTGTGAGAATTGAGACCACGGACAAAAGTTTCCCAGTCTGTCTGCCTCAGCTCCACCATACGTTCCCTGGCCTTAGCCAGAGCCGCTTGAAAGAGCCGAAGCATTTCAGCAGTGCGGGTCCTTCTACAAGCTAGTCCAATTATTCTGGTAGTGCGTTTTAGTGTCTGCAATTTAGAATCATTATAATAAACATAAGTGCTATGACCAGTGTAATTTGGGTTACGTGGCCTGGACGATGGATCAAGTGATTCTATAAACTGTTCGATAGTACCTGTGAGCTCATTGTTAAAATCTTCAACTGATGAATGCTCAGATGAACAGCACCAATCTGACACATGAGCAACAAGATTGTCTCGTTGATCGATGGGCACAGTCAGCCTCTTCCGCTTGAACACTCCACCAGGGAGGATAGAGCTTCCAATGCTTACAGTGGCTAATATGGCCAGATGATCAGACGCCATAACTGGCACTATTGACGAGGCGCACACGGTGTGGGAGACGTTGAAACCGAGACATAGATCAAGAATACCTCCGTAGATATTCGTCGGTTCAAGGTCACCCACAATCTGTGCATCATCGTGACTACCTAATAGTGACACCAGTTGGTTGCCGTTACGATTACTGAACTGCGAATTACCAATATTCCTATGTCTAGCGTTATAATCACCTTTAATGATGGTAGGCTCAGTCTGAATACAGATAGGAAGGTCAGCATAATTAAAGTTACAAGGAGTCGATTATTTAGTACATAGTTGTTTTTCTCTTAAACTGGATGATAGAGGGGAGTCTTTAACGTGATTGGGAATACATACATACATACATACATACATACATACATACATACATACATACATACATACATACATACATACATACATACATACATACATACATACATACATACGTACATACATACGTACATACATACATACATACATACATGCATACATACATACATACATACATACATACATACATACATACATGCATCCATACATACATACATACATACATACATACATACATACATACATACATACATACATACATACATACATACATCTATACATACATGCATGCGTACATCCATTCATCCATACATACATACATACATACATACATACATACATACATACATACATACATACATACATACATACATACATACATACATACATACATACATACATGCATACATGCATACATGCATACATGCATACATACATACATACATACATACATGCATACATGCATACATGCATGCATACATACATACATACATACATACATACATACATACATACATACATACATACATACATACATACATACATTCATACATACATACATGCGTATATACATGCGTATATAAATACATACATACATACATTACATACATACATACATACATACATACATACATACATACATACATACATACATACATACATACATACATACATACATACATGCATACATGCATGCATACATACATACATGGGAAAACAAGGGAGGAGAGAGCCGTGGCGGCAGAAGCAAGGAAGAGGCGCAGGGCGAGAGGGGAAAACCAGGAAGTCACAGCTCCCAACACAACACCCCCAGAGGCGAGGGGGGAACCCACAACCAGCTACCCAGTAACACCAGAAGGGAGGACAACCCCGCCTCCCTCCTCTGCATAGAAAACCCCCCTACCCCAAACCCTCCCTGCCCCCACTCAAAAGTTCAGCCAAATCTCCCTCCCCCCACACCCAATCCCCACCCTTCTACCCCTCCCCTCCTCCCGAGTCCTCCCTCCCCCCCTTTCCTTCCCGTCCTCCCTCCCCTTTCACCCCATACCCTCCCTGTCCCTCCCCCTTCACTGGATCCCCCGCCCCTCATTCCAGTATCCTCTGAGATCCTGTTACCCACCTCACAGGTCCTCACACCCATGGAACAGCCTCCCCCACCAGCAGAACACTCACCAAGGAGGCGATTTGAGAAGGGACAGAAGAAAGTGAGCCTCAAAGCGATGTACACTAACATAGATGGAATTACAAATAAAGCAAATGAGCTTGGAGAACTGGTACTAGAGGAAAACCCAGACATAATAGCCCTCACAGAAACAAAGATCACGAAAACAATAACAAATGCAGTGTTCCCACAGGACTATTATGTTATGCGGAAAGAGAGGGAAGGAAGAGGTGGGGGTGGTGTAGCTCTGCTGGTAAGAAAAGGCTGGGATTTTGAGGAGATGGATATTCAGGGCTGTGAAGGTTTCAGTGACTACATAGCAGGTACTGTAACAAATGGAGGGAAAAAAATTATAGTCGCAGTCATATATAATCCACCACCAAATGACAGAAGACCTAGACAGGAATATGATAGAAACAACATGGCCACCATTAACATAATAGAAAGAGCAGCTTCTGTTGCTAGCAGGAATGGATCTGGACTACTAATTATGGGAGACTTCAACCATGGGAAGATAGATTGGAAGAACAGAGACCCGCATGGAGGACCAGAAACATGGAGAGCTAAGCTGCTGGACGTGGCAACAAGAAACTTTCTAAGCCAGCATACCAAAGAGCCAACAAGAATGAGAGGAGAAGATGAACCAGCAATGCTTGATTTGATATTTACCCTAAATGAATGGGATATAAGGGAAGTTAAGATGGAAGCGCCCTTGGGAATGAGTGACCACAGTGAATTGAACTTTGAGTACCTGGTAGAGCTAGGACTTATCTCCCCCCAAAAAGAACTAGGAATCAAAAGGCTGGCATACCGAAAGGGGAATTATGAACAGATGAGAAGTTTCCTAAGTGAAATACCTTGGGACACAGACCTCAGAGACAAGTCTGTACAGGGTATGATGGACTATGTTACCCAAAAGTGTCAGGAGGCAGTAAACAGGTTCATCCCGGCCCAAAGGGAAAAATCCGAGAAGCAACAGAAGAATCCATGGTATAATAGGGCATGTATGGAAGCGAAGAAACTGAACAAAAAGGCGTGGAGGAACTTCCGGAATAATAGAACACCAGAAAGCAGGGAGAGATACCAGAGAACCAGGAATGAGTACGTCAGGGTGAGAAGAGAAGCAGAGAAAAATTTTGAAAATGATATAGCAAACAAAGCCAAGACCGAACCAAAGCTACTCCACAGTCACATCAGAAGGAAAACAACAGTGAAAGAACAGGTATTGAAACTTAGAACAGGCGAGGACAGGTATACAGAGAATGACAGAGAGGTGTGTGAGGAACTCAACAAGAGGTTCCAGGAGGTCTTCACAATAGAACAGGGTGAGGTCACTGTGCTAGGAGAAAGGGAGGTAAACCAGGCGGCCTTGGAGGAGTTCGAAATTACGAGAGAGGAGGTCAAGAGACAGCTGCTGGATCTGGATGTTAGAAAGGCGGTTGGTCCAGATGGGATCTCACCATGGGTACTGAAAGAGTGTGCAGAGGCACTTTGCTTGCCACTCTCCATAGTGTATAGTAAATCACTAGAGACGGGAGACCTACCAGAAATATGGAAGACGGCGAATGTGGTCCCAATATACAAAAAGGGCGACAGACAAGAGGCACTGAACTACAGGCCAGTGTCCTTGACTTGTATACCATGCAAGGTGATGGAGAAGTGTTACGGCCCTCTCGGGACGCAACGGGGTTCTTACTCTGATGTAGTTAGAGGAAGATATATATCCGGCCCCAAGCCAGTAGAGGCTATCAAGGGATGCGATCCGTGACGCAAGTAACTTAAAGGGAGTAGGGAAAGAAAGGTAAGAACTTAATATAATATAATATAACCTTCACCATTTAAATATATAAAAGTAAAACGTACACAAGGGGGAAGGGTATTAACACTTTACAAAGGGGATCAACACTGTAGTCTTCTGCTGGAGACTATGGATCCTCGAAGCTAGGTGCTGAGTCCGCGGTGCTTTCTTCGTGGCCTCAAGACGTGTCCTCGGAGAACGCCGAGCCTACCCTGGCCACAGGTCAGCCACAACACAGGTCCACTGGGGGCACCGTCGTGGAGGCCGTCAACCACACGTCCAGCAGGTCTGCTGGCAGGTACTGAGCCACCAAGGCTGGTACGGCCACTCCACGAACGATATAAGGGGTACGCCCTAGACAGGAGTCTCGTGTGATATCACCAATCACCCTCCTGTCCTCAATACCCCAGTGGATTATCGTCTCCAACCGTCGGTCCCGGGTAAATCCTTCCACTGCCACTCCACTGGCAGGCTTAACACACCACAGTGTTCTTCCGGGGGGGACGACGTCACGACAGCTGCAGCAAACTTCACTGTATGGAGACTGGCTGCCTCGGGTAGACTCACTACACCTTCAACACAGTGGTCCCAGGTTGGCTCTGTAAGCAGACACGTCATTAATAACCGGGACACTAATACACCACACTCACAGGCTCAGATACAAACGCCCGACATATCCACTCCCTAGATGGCGCTGTCGTCGGAGCACCACCTCACCAGAGGTCAGGAGCGGCGGTGTTGAGCGCTGAACCAGACTGGAAACTGGTCCTCGAGGCCAGTACACGCTGTCCTCACTAGGTGTCGTCGTTCGTTTGGCGGGGGTTTCGGGAGCTGACCCACAGATGGCGTGTTTGTCACTGCTCCAGGCTCGGACGTTGGATCCGGGTTCGTAACAAGAAGATCGCGAGAAAAAACCTGATAACACATCTGGAGAGAAGGGACTTCGTGACAAATCGCCAACATGGATTCAGGGAGGGTAAATCTTGCCTTACAGGCTTGATAGAATTCTACGATCAGGTGACACAGATTAAGCAAGAAAGAGAGGGCTGGGCGGACTGCATTTTCTTGGATTGTCGGAAAGCCTTTGACACAGTACCGCATAAGAGGCTGGTACATAAGCTGGAGAGACAGGCAGGTGTAGCTGGTAAGGTGCTCCAGTGGATAAGGGAGTATCTAAGCAATAGGAAGCAGAGAGTTACGGTGAGGGGTGAGACCTCCGATTGGCGTGAAGTCACCAGTGGAGTCCCACAGGGCTCTGTACTCGGTCCTATCTTGTTTCTGATATATGTAAATGATCTCCCGGAGGGTATCGATTCATTTCTCTCAATGTTTGCGGACGATGCTAAAATTATGAGAAGGATTAAAACAGAAGAGGACTGTTTGAGGCTTCAAGAAGACCTAGACAAGCTGAAGGAATGGTCGAACAAATGGTTGTTAGAGTTTAACCCAACCAAATGTAATGTAATGAAGATAGGTGTAGGGAGCAGGAGGCCAGATACAAGGTATCATCTGGGAGAGGAAATTCTTCAGGAGTCAGAGAAGGAAAAAGACTTGGGGGTTGATATCACGCCAGACCTGTCTCCTGCAGCACATATCAAGCGGATAACATCAGCGGCATATGCCAGGCTGGCCAACATACGAACGGCATTCAGAAACTTGTGTAAAGAATCATTCAGAACTTTGTATACCACATATGTCAGGCCAATCCTGGAGTATGCAGCCCCAGCATGGAGTCCATATCTAGTCAAGGATAAGACTAAACTGGAAAAGGTTCAAAGGTTTGCCACCAGACTTGTACCCGAGCTGAGAGGTATGAGCTACGAGGAGAGACTACGGGAATTAAACCTCTCTTCGCTGGAAGACAGAAGAGTTAGGGGGGACATGATCACCACATTCAAGATTCTGAAGGGGATTGATAGGGTAGATAAAGACAGTCTATTTAACACAAGGGGAACACGCACAAGGGGACACAGGTGGAAACTGAGTTCCCAAATGAGCCACAGAGATATTAGAAAGAACTTTTTTAGTGTCAGAGTGGTTGACAAATGGAATGCATTAGGGGGTGATGTGGTGGAGGCTCACTTCATACACAGTTTCAAGTGTAGATATGACAGAGCCCGATAGGCTCAGGAATCTGTACACCTGTTGATTGACGGTTGAGAGGCGGGACCAAAGAGCCAGAGCTCAACCCCCGCAAACACAACTAGGTGAGTACATACATCCATACATACATACATACATACATACATACATACATACATACATACATACATACATACATACATACATACATACATACATACATACATACATACATGCATACATGCATACATGCATACATACATACATACATACATACATACATACATACATACATACATACATACATACATACATACATACATACATGCGTATATACATGCGTATATAAGTACATACATACATACATTACATACATACATACATACATACATGCATGCGTACATACATACATCCATCCATCTATCCATACATACATACATGCATACATACATACATACATACATACATACATACATACATACATACATACATACATACATACATACATACATACATACATACATACATACATACATGCATACATACATACATGCATGCATGCGTACATACATACATCCATCCATCTATCCATTCATACATGCATACATACATACATACATACATACATACATACATACATACATACATACATACATACATACATACATACATACATACATACATACATACATACATACATACACGTCCAGTCAGCATATAGCTATTTCGGGACAAAATCCAATACAGTTTATATTGGTGAGACGCCACTGTGATGAGGAGTTTAAATATGACAGGAACTGTAGGTTAATGTGTGACATAAGTGAGGTTAGATGAAGCATCTACAAGCATCAGCTGGAGGCTGATGGAGTGTTGTGGAGGCTGCTGGTACTATGCCCAGATGTTGGAGGGTGGGTTTGACTCTCCCACCCTCCCTCCCCCTCCCCCCCCCCCCCCACATTGACCGCACTACGTCTAAGGTTACTTTCCACTCTCGCTTACCAAGGGTATAACCCCCGCCCCCCCCCAACACACACACATGCATCAGATTCTTAACTTACAATATTTATCATTTACCAATTTATGTTACTACACTGACTCTCAATTTCACAATATTGTATAAACTTTGATGAATCGCTCGTCTATGGGTCATCCAATAATGTTAGCAGACTTCTAGAGGTTACCACTGCTAGGTTTAGGCTCAGCTACAGGTACCTCTGGAAGTTTGTAACATCTGATGATGTAGATTTGACTAAATGTAAACTCTGTTAGCAGAACTATTCGCATACTTTGCGTCATTATATAATGGAATGTGAAAAATCGCGGAATTTAAAGATAACAACATCAATAGTGTCCATGAAATGTGTAAGTACTTCATTCATAATGATGTGCTGCCCGAAATCTTAGCGAAGTATCCAAAATTTGCTTACTGTAGGTAATGCATACACATGACTGTAAAGTTGCCGCCCAGTTGGGTGGGTGTGGAGCACATGACTGTAAAGCTGCCGCCCAGTTGGGTGGGTGTGGAGCACATGACTGTAAAGCTGCCGCCCAGTTGGGTGAGTGTGGAGCACATGACTGTAAAGCTGCCGCCCAGTTGGGTGGGTGTGGAGCACATGACTGTAAAGCTGCCGCCCAGTTGGGTGGGTGTGCAGCACATGACTGTAAAGCTGCCGCCCAGTTGGGTGGGTGTGGAGCACATGACTGAAAAGCTGCCGCCCAGTTGGGTGGGTGTGGAGCACATGACTGTAAAGCTGCCGCCCAGTTGGGTGGGTGTGGAGCACATGACTGTAAAGCTGCCGCCCAGTTGGGTGGGTGTGGAGCACATGACTGTAAAGCTGCCGCCCAGTTGAGTGGGTGTGCAGCAAGACCAGTAACTGTGTGACTCACCATAAATGTAAAGTGCCTTGTATAGTGACTGTTGTGAGCCTCTTGTTGAATCACTTGCGACACAAAAGATTACTGATGTGTGTATTTGTGCTGGTGATTAAATATGTATGTGTATGTATATATGTATTCGTATGAATATGTACATGTATGCATAAGTATGTGTACATTAATAATTTTGTAACTAGCGTCAAAAGATTGTTATTTGCTTAGCTAAACGAACTAGAGGGTTCAGTTCCTGAACCGATTATGTGCCTCTGTAATCCTTTACACCACCGCCCACGGGATGTGTATTATGGGGTGCATAATAAAGAAAGAAAATGAATGGACCGAACCCCACAATTCATTTAGCTAAGCAAGTTACAATCTTGATGAGCTAGTTACAAAATTCACTATAAGTCGTCACATCATAAATGGGTTCGAGATGGACCACAAGTAGTGCATTACATAATTTATCAGTATTGTGCAGCCTGTGATCCCCGCCTGGCTGGATACTGATACCTAGGTAATTTTCATGTGTCCGGACACCGGCAAAAAGGTGGTATTATTTATTTAACTTAAGATATATATATTTTTAAATGTTGTCACATTAACGGCTACATCTTCCTTTCTTCTGACATATAGATTTTTAAGATTAATTAAAATATATGGAAACTAATTATACAATTTATTGGCTGGCGTGCAGGGCTTCACACTCTCAGAGCTAGCCATCAAGTAACTATCAAAACGCATATATCTTCGTTTTCACTTCAGTTATATTTATGACAAAGGATTTTAAATGTAGCCTATATTTCTACCTTTCAGATGACATAAATACTTTCGTTAATTACAATATCTAGATCAAACTAACATTGATTTTCAAAAGGTTGTATATTTTCCATCAATGGAGAGCATCAACCAAGAAGCCTTCTTTAAAATATGAATATCTTTCCTCACCCAATAAGATCTAATCTCTGAATAAAACGCAAAAAACGACTTGATTGTAACCTATCCACCGCTGCCCATTGGATGGGGGAGAGGGGGTTATGTGTAGGATAAACATATCAATTGTGACACTAGCCCTCCATATATGTCAGTTGCTTAAATTATAAACTGTACTTGTGGTCGGACTCGAGCCCATTGTTGATGTGACAATGTGCATTGACTTTTGTAACTAGCTTATCAAGATTATAACTTGCTTGGCTATATGAATTGTGGGGCTCAGTCCCTGAGCCCATTATGTGCCTCTGTAACACTCCACTATCGCTCATAGGATGGGTATGGGGTGCATAATAAATGAACTAAAATAAGCTCTGCCTTTTTGATAACATATACAATTATAAGCTTTATTTGTGAATCTCAACTAATTAAACAATATATCAAAGAGCCTGTAGGGTTCGGTGAGATGAGCAAAGAGAGATTAAATGGGATTCTTGTAATGTTATTTGTCTATTTGTACTCACTGAATTTGTGCGCCCCTTGAGGGACTTGAAGTAGAGGGGGGTAGAAATAGCCTAAGCTACTCTATCCCTTTGAGATGTATTTATTGCTTATCTCAATAAACATACTTGAATTTGAAGTTGACATGGGAGATTTTACATAAGTACAGTACATGGTAGTTTAAGTAGCGAACGCATGTCAACGAATAACGAGTATATATAACAAAACTATTGTCCTATGAAGTCGATTTAACTTCCAAACATATATTTTTTTAATAAATGTTAAATGTTTTCTGGAGAGTTATGTTAGATTTTATTAAAAATACGTATTCTACTTGTTAACATTATAATTTAAATTTGTGATAATTTGTGCAGAGAAGTGCGACAACTGGATATGCCAACAAACACTTTTCAAACAACGATATATCTTGGATAAGTCGCTCCACAACATTGACGCTTGGACCGTCGACTTCCTTTGATGCTACTTATTTACTTATTTCATAATGAAATTATATTAGTTTGGAGTAAATATATGTTTTCTCATGTTCTGCATTCAGCACCCACATTATAGTAAATATACCATATTACTTCATTACTTAAATAATGCTAGGAGGGTTTGAGTTGCTTTGGGTCTTTAGTGGACAGAATCTCCAATAGATGGGGCGAGAGTCGCTCCCTCTCTCTCGCCCGAGCAAGAGTCGAAACTTAATTTAAAATTGATATATATTTGTTCTCGAACATGATATATTTCATTTGGTGAAATCATAATAATGTTCATATCTCGGTCTTTCTGGAGGCATATAAGATTTTAGGCTTTATTAGCGTATCTTTGTTAATTATACAATATATCGGCAGGTGCGTAGGTGTCTGTACTCCATGCCCGACAAGCTACTGAGCGCTACTATAAAAACATATGTATCTTCACTTGAGCTATATATATGTCTATTGTAATGTATTTAAAATGAAGCTCTTATTTCTGTCTTGCTTAAGACATATAAAACATTTGTGTTTATTAACGAATTTACGTGAAATAAACATTGATTTGAGAGAGAGTTGCTCTGTCGTTCAGTCTGTACGGGGTGGGAGCTCCATAATTTTTAAAATACATGTATCTTCATTAGAACTTTAAATATGTCCATGGTAAAGTGTTTAAAGTGAAGCTTATATGTCTGCCTTTCTTGAGACATATAAAACATATATGTTTATTAACGAATTCACGTGAAATAAACTTTGTTCTGAGAGAGAGTTGCTCGGTCGATCAATCTGTCCGGGGTTAAAGCTCGGCTATTATAAAAGTACACGTATCTTCGCTTTAAATTTAAATATGCCCATGGTAAGGTATTTAGAATGAAGCTTATATTTCTATCTTTCTTGTGACATATAAAACTCTTACGTTTATTAAGGAATCTGTGTGAAATAGGCATGGTACTGAGATGAATGCTGCGGTTTTCGAGCTCGACGCACGGCAATGGACGCCATACACATCCAGTGGGTGTTATTGGACCCTATACCCATTTTATTTGTGGTTGGAGCCCCATACCCATTCTATGGGTGGTTGGAGCCCCATACCCATCCTGTGGGTTGTAGTGGACGCCATACTCATCCTGTGGGAGGTATTGGACCCCATACCCTTCCTGTGGGTGGATGTGATCCCCATACTCATCCTGTGGGTGGATGTGACCCTCATACCCATCCTGTGGGTGGTATTGGACCCCTTTCCCACCTAACAGGTGGTAGTGGACAATATACCCATCCTAGCTATAGTTGGTATAGTAGACACAATACCGTCCTGTTTGCAGTAGGCATGTGCCTACTGCCTGTGCCACATGCCTACTGCATGTGCCACATGCCTTGGCATGTGCCATACCTTTTTCAAATGCAGGGTTGAGCATTTGTTTGATGTGGTTGGGTCGTAGTCCTGTGAACCCACCTGCTGATCCTGGTGGGAAGGATAAAGCTGCTTTGTGCACCATGGATTCGAGCACACACAGGGGTTCTGCTCTGGTGACACCGACTAGGGGAACACTGTCGTCACGAGGAGCTCTGGGTGGGTGTTTTTCCCTCAGGGCTTGTGCTGTATGGGCATCCCTGGTGGCAACTGTGTCTTCACTGGTGATGACTCTGATCGCCCCTATTGTGCTGCCTTCTTCTATTTTCTTGCTGACTGTTGCTCTGATTTTGGATGCCTCGGTTCTGCTGTTGATACCTTTCCTGCGGTGGGTGTTTTTAGCACGGGTGGGGAGGGGTGCCTGGTTGTCCTCTCTAGGAAAACTATTTATAGCCATAATGACCGAGGAAGCTAGTGATTTGTCTCTCCTTGCAGGGACAGCTAGGCATATGTTTCCAAACAGGAGAAGGTTGTGCCATGCTTGGATAGTTCCGGGGGAGTCATTGACCTTTTTCAAGAGGCTGGATAGTTTGGTTGCTGCCTGGGGCCGGGCAGCTTTGGGGATGTGCTGCAGGGTTCCAACCGATGTTGCTTTGATGGCTTCTAGTAGATTCTCAGTCGAAATGAAGCTGTTAGAGGTGTTTTCCCTGACTGCTGGAGTGGGGCCTTGATTGATACCCTCTTTGGGAGGGCGCCACATACCCGGACAATCGGTTCCGTTGTGAGCATGCTTCCGCACATCTCCGTTACGCTTGAGTCTCCACACCTTGTCACACACTTGGCATGTGCCATACCTGTCGTCGATTGATGGCTCCTCTTGGCTGAGAGAAGCCTCGCTGTCAGTCGTGACCTGCGACATCAGCGGGCGCTGGGCGGGCGCTGGGTGGGCGCTGGGCGGGCGCTGGGTGGGCGCTGGGCGGGCGCTGGGCGGGCGCTGGGCGGGCTCTGGGCGGGCGCTGGGTGCGCGCTGGGCGGAAGTAGCGTGAGGGGGTGGACACAGGGAGGTAGCGGTCGCGGTTGGGGGTGGGGCAGGGGAAAGAGGGTGACTCCTGTGACTTATATATATATATATATATATATATATATATATATATATATATATATAACTGAAAACTCACACCCCAGAAGTGACTCGAACCCATACTCCCAGATGCCACGCAACTGGTATGTACAAGACGCCTTAATCCACTTGACCATCACGACCGGACAAAATGAGGTGATAGCCGAGGCTATTTGAACCACCCCACCGCCGGCACTCGGATAGTAATCTTGGGCATAGCATTTTACCAAATCACCTCATTCTTTGGGGCACACGTGAGGAACACAAATGCGAACAAGCCTGAATGGTCCCCAGGACAATATGCAACTGAAAACTCACACCCCAGAAGTGACTCGAACCCATACTCCCAGATGCCACGCAACTGGTATGTACAAGACGCCTTAATCCACTTGACCATCACGACCGGACAAAATGAGGTGATAGCCGAGGCTATTTGAACCACCCCACCGCCGGCACTCGGATAGTAATCTTGGGCATAGCATTTTACCAAATCACCTCATTCTTTGGGGCACACGTGAGGAACACAAATGCGAACAAGCCTGAATGGTCCCCAGGACAATATGCAACTGAAAACTCACACCCCAGAAGTGACTCGAACCCATACTCCCAGATGCCACGCAACTGGTATGTACAAGACGCCTTAATCCACTTGACCATCACGACCGGACAAAATGAGGTGATAGCCGAGGCTATTTGAACCACCCCACCGCCGGAACTCGGATAGTAATCTTGGGCATAGCATTTTACCAAATCACCTCATTCTTTGGGGCACACGTGAGGAACACAAATGCGAACAAGCCTGAATGGTCCCCAGGACAATAAGCAACTGAAAACTCACACCCCAGAAGTGACTCGAACCCATACTCCCAGATGCCACGCAACTGGTATGTACAAGACGCCTTAATCCACTTGACCATCACGACCGGACAAAATGAGGTGATAGCCGAGGCTATTTGAACCACCCCACCGCCGGCACTCGGATAGTAATCTTGGGCATAGCATTTTACCAAATCACCTCATTCTTTGGGGCACACGTGAGGAACACAAATGCGAACAAGCCTGAATGGTCCCCAGGACAATATGCAACTGAAAACTCACACCCCAGAAGTGACTCGAACCCATACTCCCAGATGCCACGCAACTGGTATGTACAAGACGCCTTAATCCACTTGACCATCACGACCGGACAAAATGAGGTGAAAGAATAATGAAAGAAATAATCCGTAAAGGAGTAAAAAGCACTACTCCTAACCAAAACATAAACCTGATAATATTCTACAAAACCAAGAAGACTTCCGAACTCCTTATCAAAAACAGCCCGAAGCCGACGGAGAACCCTCTACAGCAGTCAAGCGTTGTATACATGTACACTTGCCCCCACGAAGGATGTAACCTTCAATGTAAGTACATAGGTATGACGTCGACCAAGCTGACGAGGCGTTTGACATGCCATCTTCAATCTGGTGCCCCTAGGAATCACATGAGACAAGCCCATGACATTACTCTAACAAGAGAAATGTTGAACAAGAATACTTGCATAATAGACAAAACCCAAGATTCAAGAAGATTACAAATTCTTGAGGCAATTCACATAAGAATAGAGCGACCTACCATGAACACCCAAATCACGGAACTATTTACTCTACCCACCATGAGAGTAAGGACAAGACAAGAACATATCGATGCCAACACAGAAGACAATGTCCAACATAACAGGCCAATTACACTGGATTAATCTTTGTGTTTAGATAGGAGATGCCTCGTATAGGCCAATAAGCCTTCTGCAGCCCCTATGTTTATCCCTTATGTATCCCCCCGTGTTTTCACCTTCATTGTATTATCACCTGACCTAATGAGGGTATAAAATCAACTAGTATTGTAATATATATATATATATATATATATATATATATATATATATATATATATATATATATATATATATATATATATATATATATATATATATATATATATATGCGAACAAGCCTGAATGGTCCCCAGGACTATATGCGAATGAAAACTCACACCCCAGAAGTGACTCGAACCCATACTCCCAGAAGCAACGCAACTGGTAACTACAGGGCGCCTTAATCCGCTTGACCATCACGGCCGTCAAAAGGAAGTGATAGCCTCGGCTATCACTTCCTTTTGACGGCCGTGATGGTCAAGCGGATTAAGGCGCCCTGTAGTTACCAGTTGCGTTGCTTCTGGGAGTATGGGTTCGAGTCACTTCTGGGGTGAGTTTTCATTCATATATATATATATATATATATATATATATATATATATATATTAGTATATTTTGGTAGCAGTCTTTCCTGTAGACATATATTATTAAATATGACCGAAAAAGTAAGATTAATAATTCTAACACGAATTTTCTCAATCTTTCGTACATTACGCTTCACTGTTGGAGGTAAATCAAAAATCACTTCTCCAAAATTCATTTTTATTTCTAGTCTGACGCGACACGGGCGCGTTTCGTAAAACTTATTACATTTTCAAAGACTTCACAAATACACAACTGATTAGAACTTGCGTTTCCCTGATTTTATATCTACATTCGAGTGAGGTGGGAAGGGTGATGTGGCATTACATTTGAGTGAGGTGGGAACACAAGACAGAACACTTGGGGATATTAATAGGGTATTAAAAGTATCAACACAAGACAGAACAGAAACAATGGGTATTGAATAGAAGTGTTTGTAGAAAGCCTATTGGTCCATATTTCTTGATGCTTCTATATTGGAGCGGAGTCTTGAGGTGGGTAGAATATAGTTGTGCAATAATTGACTGTTGATTGCTGGTGTTGACTTCTTGATGTGAAGTGCCTCGCAAACGTCAAGCCGCCTGCTATCGCTGTATCTATCGATGATTTCTGTGTTGTTTACTAGGATTTCTCTGGCGATGGTTTGGTTATGGGAAGAGATTATATGTTCCTTAATGGAGCCCTGTTGTTTATGCATCGTTAAACGCCTAGAAAGAGATGTTGTTGTCTTGCCTATATACTGGGTTTTTTGGAGCTTACAGTCCCCAAGTGGGCATTTGAAGGCATAGACGACGTTAGTCTCTTTTAAAGCGTTCTGTTTTGTGTCTGGAGAGTTTCTCATGAGTAGGCTGGCCGTTTTTCTGGTTTTATAGTAAATCGTCAGTTGTATCCTCTGACTTTTGTCTGCAGGGATAACGTTTCTATTAACAATATCTTTCAGGACCCTTTCCTCTGTTTTATGAGCTGTGGAAAAGAAGTTCCTGTAAAATAGTCTAATAGGGGGTATAGGTGTTGTGTTAGTTGTCTCTTCGGAGGTTGCATGGCTTTTCACTTTCCTTCTTATGATGTCTTCGATGAAACCATTGGAGAAGCCGTTATTGACTAGGACCTGCCTTACCCTACAGAGTTCTTCGTCGACTTGCTTCCATTCTGAGCTGTGGCTGAGAGCACGGTCGACGTATGCGTTGACAACTCCAAGCTTGTACTAAAGAGGCACCCTTCTTGAGCCCGGATGGGCACATGTATAAGCAAGTAGATGGGGTCGCCATGGGTTCTCCCCTAGGTGTCCTGTTTGCAAACTTCTACATGGGTACCATCGAGCAAAAAATCTTAGTCGACATGAACTTGAAACCGGCCATATACTGCAGGTATGTTGACGACATTTTTACACAGGTACCTGATGTCAGACATCTGCAGGAGCTGAAGGAGGCATTTGAGCAGAGTTCCGTGCTGCGTTTCACTTACGAGACGGAAAAGGATGGGAAGCTGCCTTTTCTAGATGTAACAGTCATGGAAAAGGGCGGAGGTTTCCACACTGCAGTCTACACAAAGGAAACAAACATAGGAATGTGCCTAAATGCCAACAGCGACTGCCCTGACAGGTACAAGAGGAGTGTTGTCAACGCATTCGTCGACCGTGCTCTCAGCCACAGCTCAGAATGGAAGCAAGTCGACGAAGAACTCTGTAGGGTAAGGCAGGTCCTAGTCAATAACGGCTTCTCCAATGGTTTCATCGAAGACATCATAAGAAGGAAAGTGAAAAGCCATGCAACCTCCGAAGAGACAACTAACACAACACCTATACCCCCTATTAGACTATTTTACAGGAACTTCTTTTCCACAGCTCATAAAACAGAGGAAAGGGTCCTGAAAGATATTGTTAATAGAAACGTTATCCCTGCAGACAAAAGTCAGAGGATACAACTGACGATTTACTATAAAACCAGAAAAACGGCCAGCCTACTCATGAGAAACTCTCCAGACACAAAACAGAACGCTTTAAAAGAGACTAACGTCGTCTATGCCTTCAAATGCCCACTTGGGGACTGTAAGCTCCAAAAAACCCAGTATATAGGCAAGACAACAACATCTCTTCCTAGGCGTTTAACGATGCATAAACAACAGGGCTCCATTAAGGAACATATAATCTCTTCCCATAACCAAACCATCGCCAGAGAAATCCTAGTAAACAACACAGAAATCATCGATAGATACAGCGATAGCAGGCGGCTTGACGTTTGCGAGGCACTACACATCAAGAAGTCAACACCAGCAATCAACAGTCAATTATTGCACAACTATATTCTACCCACCTCAAGACTCCGCTCCAATATAGAAGCATCAAGAAATATGGACCAATAGGCTTTCTACAAACACTTCTATTCAATACCCATTGTTTCTGTTCTGTCTTGTGTTGATACTTTTAATACCCTATTAATATCCCCAAGTGTTCTGTCTTGTGTTCCCACCTCACTCAAATGTAATGCCACATCACCCTTCCCACCTCACTCGAATGTAGATATAAAATCAGGGAAACGCAAGTTCTAATCAGTTGTGTATTTGTGAAGTCTTTGAAAATGTAATAAGTTTTACGAAACGCGCCCGTGTCGCGTCAGACTAGAAATAAAAATGAATTTTGGAGAAGTGATTTTTGATTTACCTCCAACAGTGAAGCGTAATGTACGAAAGATTGAGAAAATTCGTGTTAGAATTATTAATCTTACTTTTTCGGTCATATTTAATAATATATATATATATATATATATATATATATATATATATATATACATATATATATATATATATATATATATATATATAAATTATATATAAAATTTGTCTACGTATAAAGATTCACACATTCTGGACTGACTACCTAAAACGGTAATTTTGCTTTATCATCTGAATGCACCAAACTGTGCCTTTTCATATTTCCAAACTGAAGTCGAACACCTGAAAATGAATATATCCATTAAAACTGAATCACGTCCTACTATTTGGAGAATTGTTAGTTCTTTTTCATACTAATATGTCTAGTTTGTGTCATATAAGTAATCATCCCGATGGTTGGTAAATATTGGTGAAACAGAAGGAATAAAAGTCAAACATCTGTTAACTTTTCTTTTAAAGTACTGTATAGCTGGAAAATATCAAGGCAAACCTTCGACATTCTGCCGATTTCCTTTCCTCTTCAAGGCTCCTATTGTTAGTGTCTAGCACGGTAAACCTATGTAAAATCGGGAAAAAAATTTCAACAGGACCCTGCACTAGAGTTGATGTTGGAAGACGCTCTGCTTCGTGGCTGATGGATTAATATTTGACTGTTGGTCAGGACTTGAGCATTGTTAATTACAGTTACACTCTGTTGGAGCACTAGACGGTCAATGGTCGTCGTTCTTCTTTATGATAGGTTCAGTTTATTGTTTAGTCACGGGAGACATCTCCCGTCAGGCAGGGTGCGATCGCACCTCCACAGATCTCCAGTATCATCTATTGATACTGGTAATGGCTCAGAGAGGGCATCCACTTACGGGCTATTCATGGCTGTGCCACCTTTTGGGTGGCTTAATCTTCATCAATCACCAATCAATCAATCTATTGTTTAGTGGCCAGTATTATTCAGTTTATTGGCCAGTGCGTTGGCATCAGTTCTCAATGACGAACGAGCAAAAATTAGAAGGATTTAAATCGTAATTTAAATAGTTATCTCATTCCTTCTTTCCTTTGAATGTCAGTGACTGTGCTTCTGCTATGCTTAATTGCCTCAAAAGCGGCCAATTTTCATGATACCTTAAATTATAAAGGCAAAATTTGGGCTGAGTATACAAGTATAAGCAAAATTGACTGAGTATCCACAAAAATTAAGAAAAGAAAACAGCACACCCGTTACATTAAAGAAAACGTATTCCTCGTTTCGGGGAGAATATTCTAGGGAGGCCAGCCGGTAACTGGAACAGCCCGGTAAGTGCATTTATGTACTAAATACGTAAGTATGAAAATGCACTTATTACACTTAGTATTAAAACGTACTGTCTATTCGGAGGATGGGTTGCCGGAACGCAGCAGTCTCATTCTTCGCCAGAAAAGAAGGAGACAGCTGCAAACGAACAAAACAATCACCACGACCAAAAGAGCAGAAACCCCTGCGCCGGAGGAGAGCATGAAGCTCCCCTACCCGACCCCCAGAGGCCAAAGCCAACAAGAAAAGTGCCTTGGAAAAACAATCCTGGACCGAAGGGGCCACAACGAAACGAGGAGATGAAAGGAAAGCGAGCACACTGTCCAAAGACCAGGACGGCTCAGGCGACGCATGAGCAGGCCGGAGGTGAAACAATGCACGAGACACCTTGTGAAACGGCGCAGACGTAACATCGATACCGAAAGCAAGCTGAAGCGGCTCCGCCAGCGCCGCACGATAGGAAGCGACAGTGTTAGGCATAAGATGATGGTCCTGAAACAACCACAAGAGGAAGGACAAGACCACCCAACAGACAAGGAACACGACGAAGACGCAAAAAGAAACGGAAAGACTGCCAGGAAACTTCATACTGCCGCCGAGAAGAAGCCCTCAGGTGGGACACCAACAAGGAGGCCACCTGATCACCATAGAGATGATGATAGACTCGAGTCAAAAAAATCATACGCGAAGACTCGAGAAGATCGAACCAGCCACGTGACGTACCGGCCCGATCTGCTGAAAGAGGCGGAGCCGCGGGAAAACCCTCGGGTTCGGACACCGAGCAACCAGCGCCTGAAACCAAGGCTGGGCCGGCCACCAAGGGGCCAGAAGGACAACTCTCCCCTGGTAAGTCTCTAAGCGAATCAGGACCTGGAGCAACAGCCGAACCGGGGGAAAGAGGTACAGGAACCCCCACCTCGACCAGTCTAGCCGAAAGGCATCGACCCCGACGGCCTCGCGATCGGGGAAGGTCGCCGCCTAAACTGGAAGACGCCGCGACCACGCCGAGGCGAAGAGGTCCACTTCGGGGCGCCCGAACGTCTGGCAAAGCCAACAGAAGGACTCGTCGTCGACCGTCCACTCTGTGGAGAGGGGAACGAAGCGAGACAGGGCGCCAGCCAAGACGTTGGACACGCCCCGTACGTGAACCGCCAGGAGAGCCAAACCCTGAGAACTCAGCAGACGAGTCACCCGAAGCGACCAACCCCAAAGAGACAAGGACCGCATCGAACCCCCGCGGTTCAGGCAATGAACCACCGGAGAGCAGTCCGAATGGAGCCGAATTGTCGATCCGCAGGCCACCCGAATCCTCCCCAGAGCAAACCACACTGCCGCGAATTCCCGCACCGTGCTGTGAGCTCGACAGAAGGACGGATCCCAACGCCCCTGGCCGGCCTGGTGAGCACTGGTCACAAAACCCCAGCCGAGAGACGACGCATCCGTGTACACATCGAGCGAGAGCTCGGGTAGGCGCCAAGGCACTGAACCCCGAAAAACCCAAAGAGGAAGCCGGTGACGCAGCAACCGACGCAAGGCCCCCGGGGGTCGAACTCCACGATCGCGAGAGAGGCGGAAGGGGGAACCCCGAAGGAACCAGAACAGCCGTCGAAGCCAAACCCGACCCGGCGGGTAGACCACCATTGCGAAGTTCAGGCTCCCACACAGCCCCTCGAGCAACCGCCGGGTGACCCGAGGGCCCTCCAGAAACAGACGAAGGCGGGACCGCAGCCGCAGGAGAGACAAGGAGGCGGTTCGAGAGTCCCAAACGAGACCCAGCCAAGTCCGAACCTGAGAGAGAACCAGATGGGACTTCCTCCAGTTCACCTAGAACCCGAACTCGGCGAGCTGGGAAAGAACCAAATCCCTGGCTAGCAAGCAAGCTGACTGGCTGGGAGCCCAAACCAGCCAGTCGTCGAGGTAGGCCAACACCCGAACACCTAGGAGACGCAAACGAGCCACCACAACCCGTGTAAGGCGCGTGAACACGCAAGGTGCCAGGTTCAACCCGAACAGGAGACAACGAAAGCGGTAACTCAGACGCCCCACAACAAAACCGAGCCAGTCCCTGAACCGCGGATGAATCGGGACATGCCAATAAGCGTCCCGGAGGTCCAGGGACACCATCCAAGCTCCCGGCTCCAAGAGGAGCCGAACCTGAGACAGCGTAATCATCCGAAAGGAGGGGCAATGAACCCAGGGGTTCAGACGGGACAAGTCCAGAATGAACCGCAGGTCCGCGCAGTCCCATTTCGGAACCGGAAACAGACGGGAAACCCATCTGAGGGACGACGCCCAAGCGTACCCACGCCAAGACGACTCGACAGAGCGCAGGGGAAGAAACCTGCCCTGCCAGCCCCGACCCCCCAAAGGGGGGAGGGGCCACCCAACGCCACCGCAGGCCGCGAGACACGACCCGAAAGGCCCACGAATCGTGGGACCAGGCGCAGGTGAACAGTGCAAGCCGCCCCCCCCCCCCCCCATCGCCCCGTCAAGGGGGCAAACCGCGAAAGGGCCGGCGACCCTTACGAGACCCAGAACCTCGCACAGCGCGAACACCGCGCCGACCAGAGGAGGGAGGGTCCGCAGGAGGAGCCAACCCCGAACCTGACACCAGAGGCCTACCACGACGAGAGGAACCCCGAGCCCTGGCACGACCTTTCCGGGAAGACCCACCCTGGGACCCTCGGAAAACCAACAACTCCGACATCGGACGACAAGCCGCCGACGCAGCCTGAATAAACTGCGCCAAGGCCGACTCCTCAAACAGGAGAGGACAAAAAGGTGAAGAACGTCTAAGAGCCAGAGCCCAAGCAGATTCCACATAGGAACCCAGCACCGCCTGCCGACACGCGAGACGGGAAGCATAAAACAGGGAAACCGCATCCCGCAAAATCGGCGTAAACAGCTTCAACAATGCAGCTGACGAACGCGAAGCCGAGGACAAGGTGCCAGACCCCAGGACGGACCCAAGCGTCCCCACATCCTCCACGAGCCAATCCGAAGACAGCTCCAGGAGGGAAAAGAACCGCAAGGCCGAAGCCAAAAGGCCCCGGGCGCGCAAGTCCTCCGCAACGAGCGCCGCCGAAAGGGAGGGAACCTGCACATGGAGCTGAATAATGCCCACATCGCGGGGAAGGGCAGGGGCACACAAGCACTCATTCAGGTACTCAAGTTCGCCCCCCAGGAAAACCTATAGTACCGTGGAAGCTTCCCACACCTCCAGCATGCAGGAACGACAGAAGGAATGCCAGGAATCCAGACCAAACAAGGGGCAGTCTGCTAGCCAGGATGACTCCGGAACCTCGTAATGGAGCCAGAAAGGGAACGAAGTCCCAAACCTGAACGTGGACGGATCCAATTCCGAGGCATAATCCAGGTCACGCAGGAGGTAAGCTGCAAAAGCCGCTCGCACCACACCAGGTTGGATGCGATAAGCCGAAAACCTTCGGAAGGACGGAACCGACGTACCCGGGGGAACACGGAACCAAACGCGGGGAGGGTCCGACACCAAATCCAACTCGTACGCAGAGGGGGGAAAAGAAAACCCCACTCCTTGTAACAATGAGCCCCACTCAGTGGGAAGAAAAACCCAGGCGGGGCCCAAGGCCTCCAAGTCAGCCCCTCCCCAGCCTCGAGGTCCTTCACCACAGGACCCGAGGCCGAGTCCTCTCCCCAAGCCCCGACCCCACAAGACAAGGACGGAGCAGCCAGAAAAGCTGGAGGAAGGGGGGCCCACTGGTCAGACCCTGAAGCTTCGGCTGGGAGACAAGACTCGAATGCCTCTGCCGCCCCCCCGGAAGGGGCACCCCCGAAGCTGCCCGAGTCTCGAGATCAAGAAACCCCTGCTCCGACCCTGAAACCCTCAGACGCTTCGGGGCCGGAAGCAGGGGCGGGGGACCAGAACGAACAGAAGGGGAAGGACGAGGTGTGGACTGAACCAGGATCGAAGCGACCTCCACCCCCAAGTCCGGGTCTCGAAAAGCAAAGCGGGGCAGCCCCGGGGCATCCGGGGAAGCAACCAACCTACCCAGCAAACACAGAACGTTTGTGGACGTTTTTAAATGGTGCCACAAAGGTAATACTGTAACTTTTGACATAAATACGTATATCTGACGTTCTTAAAACCAAAGGATATAACTAAAAACATATATTCTTGAGACACATTTTTTTAAGATTTTTGTAAAAATTTAAAAATAATAGTAAATGCTATGGTATTATAATGTTTTCATGCTTTATATTTAAGAATAAATAATTTTCAGTCAACATTTAGTTTTTTTGTTTACTTTCTGTAAAGCTATCCAATTTACGTTCTTATAACATAAATATAACATTTATATGATGTCAGTATAACGTTATTTACACGACATCATTACGTTATTATGATGTTATATTAACGTATAATTCCTGTATGAAAACCAGAATATATATTGAACTTTATGTTTTAAACATTGTAAAGTTATCATAAAACTTGGAATAAGACGGTAAGCATGCTTTACTTATGAAAATATACAAACAAATCAACAAAAACATTTTAACAGTAAAAAACATAAACATAACATAAATTAATTGCATGCATGGGAGTTAACTGGAACTCTGTAATATTGCATATATGAACCTTAAGGTACAAACCCAGTGTATTTACTCATGCAGTTCTTTCCTAAATCTAAATTTTTCCAATTTTTACACTTTGTTTCGAGTTCTGTCTTGTGTTGCTACTTTTAATACCCCATTAATGTCCCCTTTGTTATGTCCATTCATCCCATTGTGTACCTCTACCATATGTCACTCCTAATTCTTTGCTTTTCTAGAGAATGTAATATAAGCTTTGACAATCTTTCTTCATATGACAGGTTAACAGGTAGAACAACGATTACCATTTATATATGGATAACTATTATAAGTCGGTTTGAATGAGTGAATTGCTGCTTGAAGATAGGTATATACACGTGTGGTACTATCAGATTGCATCGTGGTGAGCCTAAAACCCTTCAGATCCAAGCAAAGGGTAAATGCCAGCAGATACAATTGCGAACACATTGATACCAAAATGAAAGACATATGACGAGAATTGAGGTAACCAAAGTGAAAAGAGTGTTCACATTACATTGCACTAGAGTGCTCCCGGGTTACTTTCTCTCACTTTCTCTGTTTTGTGCGGATGGTACACCGTGCTTTTGGAGTTTATATGCATTTAAACCTGTAGATAATTCTATTGCGAACACATTGATACCAAAATGAAAGATCTAGGATGACAATTGAGGTGACCAAAATGAAAAGAGTGTATACATTTTATCGCTCTTGTGCGCTCCCTGGTAACACACTCTCGCTTTCTTTGTTTGTTGCGGATGGTAAGCCGGGATTTTGGAGTTTATATGCCTTTAGTCCTGTAGAGAATTCTATTGCGAACACATTGAGGCCAAATTGAAAATCCTAGGATGAGAATTGAGGTAACAAAGTTGAAAAGGGTATACACTTTTCAGTATTACCACGCTCTCTATGTAATGAGAGTTGCCTGAGGGTGGCTCAGCTTTCTTTTTCTGGTACCCTTGGCGTACATTCATCTTGTCGGCGGGTGGAGCGCGCTGCTGTCTTTGACATTATATGCACATAGTTCTGTTGGGAATTCTATTGCGAACGCATTGATACCAAAATGAAAGACATAGGACGAGAATTAAGGTGACAAATTTTAAAAGAGTATACACTTTTCAGTATTTCCGCACACTACCAGGGAATGTCAAAAAAAAAAAATGGAGAGATTGGAGGGGTAACTTGCCCAAAACGCGAAAGTGTTTGGGGAGATTAACTTTCGTTCAATACTATTATGCAAAAGGAGCCACACATCTATGGTTCATCCAATAAAATCAGCAGACTTCTAGATGTTACTACTGCTCGGCTTAGACTCGGTTACAAGTATTTCTGGGAATTCTCATTATCTGCCGATGTAGACCTGACCAAATGTTAACTGTCAACAAAATTATTTGCACACCCCTCCGTCACTATGTGATAGTGAATTCAGAGACAATTATATAACCAATGTACCAACGATGTGTCAATATTTCATTCAAAATGATCTGGTACCAGAAATTTTAGCCAAATATCCCCAGTTTGCTAACTGTAAGTAGTAACTAAGTGATTGTAACCTATCCACCGCTGCCCACTGGATGGGGCAGTACACTGGATGGATCAGATGTGTGCAGGACAAACATATCAATTGTGACACTAGCTCTCCACATATGTCAGTTGCTTAATTTAGAAACTGTACTTGTGATCGATCTCGAACCCATTGTTGATGTGACGACTTATACTGAATTTTGTAACTAGCTCATCAAGATTGTAACTTGCTTAGCTAAATGAATTGTGGGGTTCAGTCCCTGAGCCCATTATGTGCCTCTGCAACCCTTTCCACTACCGCCCACAAGATGGGTATGGGGTGCATAATAAATGAACTAAACTAACTTTAAGGCATCCTGAAAGAAAGCTTGGAGGGCTTGAAAAATTGCAGAACGAAGCCTTGAGGATAATCCTTGGGTGCCCTCGTACCACAAAGATACTTAATATGAGAAAGGAACTTAATATTCCGAGCGTTGTTTATCGTGTTACTGAAAATAACTGTCAAATTGGTATAAAAATGCTTAGGCTAGCTCATCCTAACCCTTGCACAGAAGCCCTCCAGAATTTCTTTATTAAATGTAAACATTGTTTCAAATAGATAAATAAAATTGGAACTGAACTCAGAAAGTATCAGATTTATAATTTGTACCAAGAGAGACAACAATAGCACTTTCCTGCACTGTAGGAAATTACACCCTTTTCAATTTTAATCCCTCCCTTTCCATCAAAGGAGCAAATTAGAGATCAGTCCCAGCTTTGTTTTGAGGCAAAGCTCAACGTCTTAAGCCATATTGATGCTCTGTCCACAGAGCATTCTCTCTCTCTCAAATCATATACACTGAAGGTTTCCTAGAGCGCCCAACGGGTGCAGCTGGAAGTGCAGTTGTCCTGGCAATAGGATATGACTTATATTTTGAGTGGGGAGTCCGTATAAACAACTGGGCCTCTACCCTTCAGACTGAACTATTTGCCTTGCTCCTTGCTCTGAAATGTGTACAAGTATCCAAACTTGATACATTAATTGTAAGTGACTCTTTATCATCCTTAATTGCTCTCAACTCTTTAAGACATAACTGTAACATGCTTGTGTCTGAAGCTAGACACAAATACAATAACAACTTGAGGAACCTTATCATAAACAATAATCTCAACAAAAATCACATAGTTCTCAGAGGTGATTTCAATATTGACCTAGGGCTACAAAATAACCCTCAAGTAGACTATTTCCTCAACAGCATGAATTCCTGTATGCTCATCCCCGCAATCACCAGGCCCACCCGAGTCACTCAAACATCTGCGACTACCCTGGATCACTGATGGACCAACATAACAGCTCCTCATACATCAAGTATAATCACTGACAGAACAACTGACCACTATCCTACCTTCCTTGTAGCGAACATGGCCATAACACCACCAGGTAACTAGAAAATTACCTTTAGGTTACAATGTGAAGCGGCAATAGGCAATCTCACAAATGCTCTCCACAATGTAAACTGGGAATCTAAATTTATCAATACACAGGATAATAATTCGTTAACTAGCCTCTTTCCAAAATTTAAAGCCTTTACAATACTTATTGTCCTCTCCTCACCAAGCAAGTAACTGGCAAAAAGGTTAAATAATCCCTGGCTCACTAATGGCATACTTAAAGCAATCGACAAGAAACATGAATATGAAAAAAAAACTTTGGATTGGCCTTGTTGGAAAAGAAGTAGTTAAGAGGTACTCATCAGTGCTTACCAGTATAATAAGAGCAAAGCGTTCCTATTACGAGAATAGATTCAAAGAAGCAAAAGGCAACATAAAAAGCACATGGAGAGCCATCTCTACCATCCTAGGAGCTAAACAACATTTACATAATAAGATAAAAATCTCCAAGGATGGTTATACACCTGCAACAGATCTTGAAACAGCAACTGAATTTAATAGCTTCTTTTCATCGTTTGGTGCTCACCTTGCCCGAAAAATCCCAGAGACTCAGACATATGTTACCACATATCTTTCACGCAGCTATCCAAACTCTCTTCTCCTCTCTCCGGTCAGCCCTACAGATGTTGTGTCCATCATTCACTCGCTAAAAACCAAAGCTGGGAACATTAGTGAAATACCATCGATGGTACACAGGCGTGCCTCCCATGCCCTTGCACCATCCATAGCACTGCTGTTCAACAAATCCCTAGAGTGTCATACCTTCCCTGATATCCTTAAAAAAGCAAGAGTAACGCCAGTTCATAAAGGAGGTAACATGGCAGACATAAATAATTACAGACCCATATCGAATCTACCTATATTATCAAATATATTTTTTTTTTTTTACAAACAGCTCTACTCCAATCTTGTAAAATTCAATATACTAAGTCCCTGTCAGTTTGGCTTCCGCTCCCAAAAGAGTACCAATGATGCTATTGTTAGTCTGCTTGACTTAATCTTCTCAGCCCTTGACAAAAGTGAGTTTCCAATTGAACTCTTCATCGGCCTGAGAAAGGCCTTTGATACTGTTAACCATAACTACCTCTTACTTAAATTCCACCATTATGGAATCCGTGGCCTTGCCCTAAACTATATCCGATCCTATCTTAGTAACTGACACCAATATGAAGCCATCAATGATATAACCTCTCCCACTCTACCACTTACCGTAAAGGTGCCACAGAGCAGCATCCTAGGACCCTCCTGTTTCTTATATACATGAATGATCTCCCTAATGTCTCTAACATACTTAAACCTATATTGTTGGCTGATGATACTACTCATCTACTCTGACCCCAACCCACTCCTGTTAAATAATGTTGTAAACAATTAATTAAAAAAAGTCTACTTGTGGATGTCAACCAACAAACCTCACACAAAACATAGAAAAGACCTACTATATCTTATTTGGAAACAAATCAACAAATGCAATTCAGCTTCAGATAGATAATGTAAACATTAGCAATAAAAATGATGGAAAGTTTCTTAGCCTATACTTAGACAAGAGACTCAACTTCCGCACCCATATACAACACATAACTAAAAAGGTTTCTAAAACAGTTGGTATACTGTTTAAGATCAGATATTATGTACCCTACTCTGCTCTCCTCTCACTCTATTATGCACTTATCTATCCCTATCATTCTTATGGTGTTTGTGCTTGGGGTTCAACCTCTGCAAACTACCTCAAGACCATCATCATCCAGTAAAAATCTGCTATCAGGACAATAACTAACTCTACCTTCAGACAACACACAGCTCCCTTGTTCAAATCCTTAAACATGCTAAACAAATTCACTCCATACATTCTCCTGTGTAAATTACGTTTATAAAGTCCTTTTTCTAAGTGCAAACCCTGTTCTGAAACTCTTCCTGGACAGATGTAATAGAACACATGGCCACCCCACCAGACATAAATATCTCTTTGATATCCCCAGAGTCAAACTTAATCTATGTAAACACTCTATGTAAATAAAGGGACCTAGTCTATGGAACTCACTCCCTTATAATGATTTGAAAAGCTGTCCAACTTCTGCCATATTCAAAAATAAAACCAAAAAGTACCTGTAGTACTTTTTAAGTACGAGGGAGTAATGCGCAAAGCGTCCCTCATCCTGTGACGTCACAGCGTCATCTGACGCCATATCAACACAGCGGCCATTTTGTCGTCAGTTCAGTCATGGCGAGGACAAACCCTTCATGCAAACTGCACCTACTATCAAGAAGAAGAAGATTTTGTGTTCCACCGATAGTATTATCGTAAGTAAACACTTATATTTTATATTTTATTATATTAATTGATTCTATTTTTCTGTAATAAAGGTCCAAGGGTACTGTGTTGGGAGGTGAGGGCTGTTACTGGTGTCTGTGGGGATGTGAGGACTTGTACCAACCACTATCACCACCAGTACCTTGTCTTGCACCCTGCTTAGTATTCCTATTGAGATATGAAATATTATTGCATTCATATAATTATTCATTCACAGTCATTACTATTTTTATGGGCTATGTTCTGTTACCCTAATGCTTTTTATTCCTGGGCATGTCCATTTACTCTCCAGCCCTTCACAAGCCACTGCTGCACCCCCTCCATGCCCATACTTGCTGTGCTTATTCTTACAGCACTGCACTGCATTATGTGGTGCTCACTGCCTGGACACCTTGGCAATGTAGAGACAGATATTCTGCAATACCGTGATATTAGCAGTAGAGTGATAAGCTGACACACGGGAGGTACAATTAATGGAAAGAAGTTGAGTATCAACTCTTGTAATTTATATTGCTTCCAGTGAGTTTTTAGTTTTCTTATAATCACTATGTTATCTATCCTCTACAACCTAGTTATCTGCTTGATACATGCATTATAGGGTTCTGGTAGTTGTTCTACTCACCAAGCCCTTCCAAGGCCAGGCTTGACATGTGAGAGCTTGGTCCAACAGGCTGTTGCTTGAACAGGCCCCTCAGGCCCACATATCCACCATAGCCTTGTTTGTCCAGCACTTCTTGAAGATGTTCAGGTTTTCTCTTGAAGATGTCGACGGTTGTTCCAGCAATACTGTACAGTATTTCTTTTATTGCTGAAAACATGTTTTCAGCCATAAAAAAAATAATCCTGAATCCAGAAAAAAATCCCCTTTGTATCATCTGGAAATTTTCAAATATTGCTGATCAAACCTGAGTCTAAATTATTTGTATATATTATGAATTACAGAGGTCCCAGGACAGAGTTTTGAGGAACTCCACTTACATTTTCCCACTCTGATTTAACCCCATTTATACAAACTCATTCTTATCTTTTAGCTAATCATTTATTGTACACACCATACTCAGCCTGTGTAGGGTAGTTTATTGTGCATCCTAGTATTGTGTATGTGTAGTATATATATTTGTGTAGTATATTTGGTATATTTAATGCCTCTAACCTCTCCTCATAGTTCTTGTCCTTCAATTCTGGGAGCCACTTAGTAGCATGTCTTTGCACCTTTTCCAGTTTATGTGCTTCTTAAGATATGGGCACCATACAACCGCTGCATATTCCAGCTTTAGTCTAACAAAAGTCGTGAACAATTTCTTGAGTATTTCGCCATCCATGCATTTAAAAGCTCTGAATATTATCCTTTACCTGCAATTGGTTGTTGCTGTATTTATAGAATATGATTTGTTCTGCTTTACATTTGTTTATTCTTCAAAAATTCTTTCTGCCTCTCTCCTCACTGCCGTGTAGTTGTTTCTCTTTGTATTACTGGTATGTTTGGGGGTTTGGCCTCTTCGTATATTGATTCCATTTTTGTGTCTTTTGGTCTCTGGCCGTCTTGAAATTTCAGTTGAACAAATCCTGTTTCCTAGTTCTGCATCTTTGTTTTGGTATAAATGTTTTTGTTCCTTTATCATATATTTCACAAAACTGACATACTGTGCATTAATTCATCTCAATTACTTCCTTTCCTAACAGCAAGCCTTTCCAGTAAAATTCTTTGAATTCTTTTCTGACTTCCAGCCTAATGTTTGTTTTATCCTAGTGTGTATGATGCCTAGCGTGTGTCTGGTGCCTGTTGTGTTAAACCGAAGATAAATGCATAAGTATAGGTCAGTAATTTCTCCAGCTTTGAAAGGGGCTTTCATTATGCA